>NW_015505313.1:1464009-1483636 GCF_001515645.1 Sinocyclocheilus grahami | reverse complement strand
GTGTGTGTGTGTGTGTGTGTGTGTGTGTGTTTGTTTGTGTGTCTGACATAAACCGACACTCCAAATGTGGCAGCTGGTTTTTGAATGAGCTGAAAAGAAACAACAGCAGATGTTCGGTATTACAGACAGTAAATTAATGACAATAATTCCAAAAACTCCCAGACACTTATACACTCTAAAAAATGCTGGGTTAAATACAACCCAGCGCTGGGTAAAATATGGACAAACCCAGCTATTGGGTTGTTTTTACCCAGTGGTTGGGTTACTACCCAGAAGGTTGTGTTAAACATTTCACTCAACTGCTGGGTCAAAAAGTCTAGTTTAACTACACTCTAAAAAATGCTGGGTTAAATACAACCCAGCGCTGGGTGAAATATGGACAAACCCAGCAATTGGGTTGTATTTAACCCAGCATTTTTTAGAGTGTAGTTAAACTAGACTTGGAATTTTAAAGCACTTTAAATAATTGTAATTTAGTCCAGGATAAAGCTGAACCTGGGTCTAACAAACACTTGTGGGTCATTCTAAAAAAAAAAAAAGAAAAGGTTTTCTGTCTTACAAACGTGATAAAGTATATAAATGAATAAATAAATAAATAAATGAATAATGAAAGTCGATGGCATATATTAATTTTCACACTATTACTAAGCATAAAACACTACTTGTATATATATTTTTTTATTTTACTGCTAAAAGAAGGACTGTAACACTAATCACAAATGCTTTAAAACTAATCACAGATCGTACTAAAACGAAAAAAAAAAATCAATAACACCTAATCATTTTCTTCAATGAAAATCTTTTACATAAACAAAACCAAATGTCATGTTAAATGTCATTAACCAAATGTATCATGACATTTAAATGAACAATATGGGGAAAAAATTTATTCAAATGTAAATTAATACCTTTTTCAACAGGCAAAAAAAAATCTCTGTGCATATTTTTTCTGAACCTTAACCTTGGAAGTGCTTTTCCACAGTATTTTGTATTTTCAAAATACAAGTTAACACTGTTAACACCAATGAAATAAAATAAAAAGATATCTTTAAAAAGTTATTGATATCAATAATGGATTATTTTGCACACTTTGGACTAAAATGTAACCCCGGAAAACAAAATAATTTAAGAAATCGGTAAATGTCACATTTACAATACCAGAAGAAGGGAACAAAGAGTTTTTCAGGTACTTGACAAATTCATTTTTAAGTTTTTTGATTATTTTAAATATTTTTTCATTGCTGAATATTCAAGTGATGTGTCACCACATTTTTAGAAAGACATGTGAGAAAATCAGACTAACACTTATCAACAGATACAAAAACATAACAATAATATCAAATGTCTGTGCGCAGAAGTAGATATCAGTTGCTGTTCTGGGGTGCTAGTCCAATATGTTAACAGCACAGCTTGGATGGGTCTTGTCATTATTGAACTGGAATATTTTGTGCATTGATAAAAGGTTCTAGCCATTGAGCTTTTGTGAGAAAAACGACTGCAATATCCGCCCTGCTGTTGTATCAAGACAATATTCTACAATAGTCTTTTCATTAGAGAAATTTCACATCCCTGGCGTGTCTAATCAGACCTTCCTCTTTTACGCTGACAAAAACCTGTCATTCTGGAGGTCTCCCAAATGCAACTGGGGTTGAACAAAAGACCTCTCAGCTCAGATATGAAAGATTTCATTGTTCCCAGTGCAATCAGTCATCTTTATGACAGCTCATTAGGAGATGGACAGGAAGTTGCCGTATTTGGCAGCCAGCATGCTTATCTCCGTGGTTTTTAATAAGACAGTTATCTGAGCGATCTAGACTCTCATTGAGTCTTTATGGGAATGTTGGAGTCTTTTGTTTTGCGGGTTTTGACTGTGCTCACTTAACAGGACTGTGGGTAATTGTGCACATATATAGTAGCAGTTTTAGTGAGTTCCAATCTCACACTACCATCACATTTTAGATGGTTAGAAGGCCATGCAACAGGATTTACACACTGCCGCAAGGATAGAAAACAAGACTCTTTCGCCCTGTGTCTGTATGTCTTGATGCAATAAATATAGGAAGGTATTTCTCAACAAAAGCAAAAGGATTTAAGAAGCTTTTCTGTTTTGTTCACTTGTTCCCAGATAAGAACAAGATTGCCCTTCAGAATCTGTACTTAAAGTGATTATTTTCAAACCTGTCTGTTTCTTCTGAATCAATTTGCCTGTCTCACGTCTCGCGTGTCTCTCTGAAACAGAGTAGAATAGCCCCACACCTGAAGCAATCCCAGCATGTTTCAGATCTTAGTAATCCTTTGTGAGACTGGAAAAAGCTGCACGGAAGTGCAAAGATGTGGCCTTCATGTTAAATAGATGAAACTAAGTAAAACTTCAGGGACAAGTATGTAATACTTAACCTTTCTAAGGGTTAAGAGAGAGTTGGCAAGAGAAGGGAGAGAGAGAGAGAGCAAGAGAGACTAAATTTTTTGGAAACACTGAATTTTTCCAAAGATTTTTTCAGTAGTGAAGAGGAAATTCAAGTTTCCACGTTGATTTAAAGTGCAAACAGCAATAGTGCTCAACCATATAGTCACAATGTAGTTACTGGATGAATGAAAAACTTATATGGCTCAATATGAAAATAAACAGTTAACTGTTAAATATAGCATGGGGGTTGGAATTTAACACAATAAATCTATGATCTACAACAAGGTAAATGAAAATAGTTGGTTAGCAACAACGGAAATTTAAAATTAAACAGCTAATGTATATATTGAAGTATTGCATTAAAGGAACTTACATCACTCATACTCAGTTGTGCTACACAATCTGTAAAATATGTCTGCTTAAGAAAAAAGGTAAAGACAGAGGGAAAACTAAAAATAAATTTATTTTAAATGAGAAGCAAAGACAGAAGGAAAAAAAAACAACAATTTTGCTGGAGGGCCATTTTCTCGGCTCCCTATGAAAAGGTCAGTTGGCTGGTTCATGTATTAAAATATGACTACTGATAATTGGTTTTTTATCCTTCATTAAAATTTACAATGCTCCAAGGCACAAAACTATTACTGAAAACATTTTGCTGAAGTCCAAGGCCTTTCTGAGAAGAACATTTTGTCCACTCCTTTCCTTCTCTCCTCCACACTCATCCCTCTCGCCTTCATTATTGAGTATGTAATTAAGTTACTTCGGTCCTTTTCCTGCCTCTATCACATTCCCTTTATTCTACTCTCTCTCTCTCTCTCTCTCTCTCTCTCTCTCTCTCTCGTCACACCGACTGTCAGGTTTTGTGTGTTTTGTTGGCCCCTTGCCCTTTTTAGCTGGACCAGAATGAAGGCACTTTTGTAGCAGTAAATAAACGAGTCATATTGAATATAAAATAACACTCACAGAAAACAATACTGTCTTTTTTGTCATTCGTTCATTCTCTTTGCAACTGCCTGAAGTGTGATACTAAGGTTTATCCTGTCACCTTAAGATATATGAATGAATCATGGATCAAGTGTTGGCTAATATTTAAGCCTTTAAGCCCATAAAAAGTCCATAAAATACAGTTTAGCTGAATGAAGATTATGAAACAAAGCTTTTAGGTGTATCTGACCTGATGGGAGAGAGGTGACGTCATCCCGACCATAACAGATGGGGTGGAGCGGGGTGGTCACATCAGGCTGTGCCCTGTAGTGTGTGTGTGTATGTGTGAGTTTTGACGAGTTGCAGCTGCCTGACTTTGGCTGAAGACTCAATGAAGCAGGAACAATTCCAGGGGAATTATGGGTAATTGTGAAGCATCTGGTTTGGGGTGCTGGATCTGCTGTCAGGGGGAACACAGAGAGAAGCAAGTGAGGTGTGTGTGTGTGTGTGTGTGTGAATACATTAAATGTTTTAGTGCTTTAGGAAATTAATGTGGCCTTCAATATAGCAGAAAAGAGGGGACATATGGAGATATTATTGTTTTATAGTTATTTACATGGACATGTATGTATTTAAAAGCAATTTTTATTATGTTCAAAAATATGATATATATCCCTCTTGCTGTGCTCAGTAAAATCAAAGTACTTATTGAAGACATGAAAGATTCTTGCTTCAAATGAAGGAACTTAATTCTATACGTCAAACATAAAATGTATGCCAATTGTGATAACTTGAATGATTAGAATATCACCAGGCATGATTTCTAAAAAAAATAAATAAAAAAAAGGCTTGTTTTATGTTAAAAAATAAGATATAAACATTCAATCAACCTTGCATTGCTTAGCAAAATCAGAAGTGTGGATATAAGACTTGAAAGGTTTTTGCTTTAAATTTAACTTAATTCACTCAAATATAAAATTATATTGAATAAATGCAATGATTAGAATATTAGCAACAATATAAAAACAATATAAAACAATATAAAAAATATATTATTATATAATATAAAATATATCAAAAATATATTATGATTATATAAACACATTTTTATATTATATAAAAAAATTATTAAATTTTTTTTTTTTAAATACAATAAAATAATAACAACAACAAAGAAACAAACAATTGCCCTCTCTTATGATTTAATCCATGCATTGTGTTGCTGTTTCTAATAAAAATACCAGCCAAATAGCCTTTAGTTTGTAACCAAAGCCAATTTTTTGCTAAATTACGAAGTATTAATTTTGAACCTTGCACACCCACACAGCAAAATCCCCCGAGTTAAATCAACTCTGCTCAGAGTACATATTGTCCCAATCTACAGAGTGTTAAAGTAACACTGAAGTTGAGTTACCATTGTTGAGGATTATGTGATTAGTTTTCATGTCTAAAAGCCTGAGCAGAAGTTGTTCATCTTCAACACTGTTAACAGCGGGTTTTCTTTACTAATGCTCACTCATCAATTAATTAATTGCTTAATTATCCCATTAACTTTAACTCAGCTTCAGCATTACTTTAACACTCTGTAGATTGGGACAATATGTACTCTGAGCAGAGTTGATTTAACTCGGGAGATTTTGCTGTGCACACATGAAAACACACACACACACACACACACACACACACAAGCTCAAAGCATATATTTCATTTTTGCCATCTCTCGGTTCATATATGAATTCTTCACACAGCAGTGAGGAGCTCAGAGACTGAAGAAGCCATAGAGACGTCTGTCTGTGTAGGGAAGAAGACACTGGTGTTGTTTCATACGCACAGACACCTGCCTCTCTAAAGTTAGTGATTGTCAAATGACCTCTTCTGATGTGAAAGCTTTGCAGCTCTGCATTGAGGGAGAATATAACCTGCACAATCTTTGACCTCTGAGGTCTTCTTCACACTTAGAGGAAAAGAGAAGACCATTATGACATCTGACTTCAAAAGGGGCTTAAAACGCCTTCACTCTCTCATATAGCATTGAAAAGACTGATGCTTTTAAGTGAATCGCTTCACAAATAAAACATTTACAGTAGCTATTTGAGTCCAATGCATATGGCATCTTTCATAGCTAAATATTTTGTTAAAAACACAGCTATTCATCAGTGGTTATGTTTACAATGTTGATTTAGTGAACATTTATGTTTACATTTATATTATAACCTAATAGAGATTCAATCAAAATTCATTTATTCAAAATCCTGCATTGTTTTTGTGCCAGAGAAAAACAGCTTTATATACTGTAGCTTCATTTTTTTTGTTTACTAGTTTTAAGTAGGTGTACTGTATCTACCTACTTAAAAAAAAAGAAAAGAAGACGAGTAGCTTGACTATAGTTGAACTACTTTAAAATAAGAAGTTTTGGAAGATACAGTAACAAAGTTTCTTCCTCAACACTGATCAAGTGTATGTGTGAACAAACAATGAATCCCAAGTTCACCGCAGACCCAGTTAAAAGGTCTGAGTGTCTGTTAAATGGATGTGAGATTCCTCAGTTAGACAGTAGAAACGATAGTACCAGGATTTTAAAAGACTTGCGGCTCTGCAGTGCCGTAATTCAGTCTTAAAATGCCTCACTGAGCCAACCACAAGGATCTGATTTCCTCGGCTAAAATAAGAGTACAAACCCAATAACAGATACACAAGGAGAGGGAGACATCCAGAAAACCAAGAGTGGAACTCGCATATGGATGAAATTACACCTCTGGCTGATGTTTTGTAAAAACAAATTAAAAACTACAACTAGCTGTGTATATTGAATGCAAACCTGTAGTGTCAAAGTACAAACACATGGTCGATAATTCAAATGATTAAAATCGGTGCAGAATTACTGTGTTTTTTTTTCTTTCTGATTAGAGACTCAACTGTGTGACCAAATATGGATATGTATGGGGATCTGCAGTGGTTTGACTGCAGCTCAATCAATATTCAGCTGCATAAATGATTTGTCAACAGAGATTGAGACTGTCCCATTGAATTAGAAACACTAGAATGAGCACATGATATACAAACATCTAAATAATAGTTATGGGTTTAAAACATTTATCTTAAATACAATTATATTCATGGATAAAGGCATCAATATACGTGCGTTTGCAATTATTCATTTAGCAGATGCTTTTTATCCAAAGTGACTTACAAA
This sequence comes from Sinocyclocheilus grahami, assembly GCF_001515645.1. Taxonomy (NCBI): domain Eukaryota; kingdom Metazoa; phylum Chordata; class Actinopteri; order Cypriniformes; family Cyprinidae; genus Sinocyclocheilus; species Sinocyclocheilus grahami. The sequence continues at coordinate 1,477,112 of NW_015505313.1, read as the reverse complement.
TCAGGAACACAAGCTATTCATCATAGAGAGGAAATAAATATGAGAAGTGCTAGTAATAATACAAAGTTTCAAACATTGTTTACAATAGTACAAGCTTGAACAGAGAGGGACTAAGGAATAGCATCGATTGATGAGAAGAGCTGGATATTGATCAATCGATAGATAAAATACAGTAACCAATACATAATAAAATAATAATAGTAATAATAATAACTAGTAAGGTAAGGTTTTACCATGACATGCATATAATAATACGATTTTTAGCACCAGCATACATGATTTTTAATATTCCACACAAAACACAATGATGGTGACTATCAAAATGTCATTATTAAGGGATGAGATGAACACCACATGACACATGACTCAAAGGGAACAACAAATACTGCAACAACAGAGCACATAATAGAGTAAACAATGAGGTTGTAATATGCATGATTTATTCATGGGGTGCATGCTGGGAAACACAGTCCAGCATCAGCTCTTTGAGTTCAATGAGATTCATCAAATTCCTCTGATTTAAAGCTAAACAATGCAGCTTTTTAATTAAAAAATTATTATTAATGATTGAGTGTAAAAAACAAAACAAAACTTATAATCCATAATATCTTCACCCAAATATACTTTGATCGACATATAATAATGATTAATGTTATAGAGCTCCTGAGATGAATTTCTGGTACGTTGCATACATACAGTATGCTATTTGTGTGTCACATCATAAACATACAAAAAGAAAAGTAGCTCGGCTGTGAGTAGCATGATAGCATGAACCTGAAAGTTTGTCATCACAACAAACAAGAAAAATTGACCATGGAGGAATTGGAACTAATTTTGTGCTTAATGCACTTTAATTGTGCGGAATTAGTGCTAAAGTCCAAATAAAGATACACTGAAAGATATTTGATTGTGCTAAAGTGGAACTATTGCAAGTATACTTTAGGTACACCTTAAATATATTTCTGATATTATTCAAAGATCATCAATCCTCATCAATAGTCACATTAAAACTTAGGCTTGGTTAATCTTAAGAAATATGCATTGTGCACAAGTAGTACAACAATTAAAGTTTTATTATAATTTCATCATTATAATTATCAGTAAGTCTTGAACGATATGTCAATAAAAATGTTAATAGTTTTGAACTATACTTCGTATGAAATAAATGTATTTTAAATATATAAAACTTTTACTGGGGAACACCAATGCCTCAAACCACATTCATCCACACAGAGAAGCAGAGCCGAAGAACAAGCAAAACAATGTTCTTTCACAAGAAACATTTTATGTTGTAACCGCTAAAGGACCAAAAGTTACAGAGTGTAGCTTAAAGAAGGTAATCAGTTTCCAGTGATTTAAAAAATCTAGTGTTGTGCATTAAGTTTACCTCATATACACTCAGAGAACAAGCTACCTTATACCGTGCTCCTACTGTAAAACAATGTGAAATAGAAGCTCACATTCTTTTTTCTTTTTTTTTGGTCACACCTGTAATGTAATAGTATGTAGAACAGGGTATAAAAGCTTACAATCCAAACACTCAAGCAATACATCACAATACTGTCACCACCTGAGAGTTATGACTCCCACTGAGGAACTCAGAGGAAATTCTAAAGGTTCAGAAAGGTGTGCAGGTGTCTTTCACTTTCTGCAGCTCAGTTTCACTTGATTTAGTTTGGTTCTCGTTTATATCGTTTCCATTGTGCTTATGAAAAACAGTGTGAAGAGGAAAATGTATCCCCATCTGCTCTTCAAATTGAGCTCTTTTGTGCTTTTCACACACAGTTTTTTCCTCTTTCATCAACTTCACCAACCACAGACTTCAGATTTCCTTTTGCTGCTCTTTCTCACTCTCTCTCTCTCTCTCATTGCAGATGGCAAAGGCACCGCAATTCATTATTCAGATTCGACTTCATCATTTATAATGGAGGGTGATGCATTCCAAAATGCCTCTCAAAGTCGTGACAAGTGAAACCAGTCTAAAATATGAAGCCCAGCCAGGCCTGAAGGCTGCAGAAACTCAAATCAACACATGGCTGGTTTTAACTGGTCTTACACCCATTTTGAAATGAATGAGTGGGTTTTATTTGCAGTTTGTCTCAAGGAAATAAATGCCACCATCTCTAGTTTTCTTCTCAGGAGAGTATGTTTGCCTCTATAAATGCGTAGGAACCCTCTGTTGAGGTTGACTGGCTGGTGGATCTCAGAGCAGCGTGAGGGAATGAGAAACCACGTGATGCTCATAAGCATTCAATTTAACTGTCAGAATGCAGAGGAAATGATTCAGAAGCTAAACTGAATGCATCATCCTTCGTGGCGAAGCCAGTCCTAAAGGATACAAAACGGTGGAGTTAAATATAATAGTATTCGCATATACATTACCATCTACTGTGCTTATAAACACACAAAGTTGCACACAAAATAACAATATATTACAAAAGAATATAATAATTTCTTTGTTCTTGTATCTATATATACACTGGAAAAAAACAACTCAGAAATTGCTAGCAAATTTCACAAACATGTACAAAGAAACCGCAAGTAACACACAAAAATTCAATCAGTACTAAAGATAAAATATAAATAAAGCCATGATATTCATATATTTAATAATAATCTTAAAATAATAAATACTGTACAATGCAATTAATATCAATATTAAAATATTCATATCAAATTATATAAAATAGTGTACAGGAATTTAATTTTTTTTTTACCAATATGGCTATATTTATACATTTCATTCAGTAGGCCTACTAAAAATAATTCTAAAAGATAAAATATGAACAAAAAGTTAACAAATAATGTTCAAAAAATTAATATGAATAATGCAAATAATATTAAAATAGTAATATCAAATTGCATTAAACCGTGTACTAAAAACTTTTAAGCAATATGTGTCTATTTTTATTCTTATTATTACTATTACAGTATCAAACTGTACATTAGCAACATACTAACTTTGAACTTTACGTACGGAGCAATGATGCTGCCTAAAAAATTTATATTATCTGTCACTTATGTGCTTGCAAACATTAGGCAGCTGTCTATGTAGACAGCATGCAGTGAGGCTGCTCACTAGGTTTTGGAACAGAGCTATAGACACAGATCTGTGCATTGTGACCCTGCCGGAAATGCTGTTCAGTGGGATGCCAAAAAGAGCCAATCAGTGTCATGGCTCCCACAGTAAGCCATTCTGCAAATCAAGAGGAACAAGTGAATTTATATTGATGCCATCTTCTGTGTGTGTGTGTTTGTGCGCTGACAACCCAGCAGCAGCAGCAGTGTGCCAACAGGAGTCAGATGCACATTACACAATGCACAACTAACCAGAGGTCAAGAAGCCAACACATGTGCATGCAAGCTAATAACAATGAACCAACACACATGTAAAACACACACTAATGAAAAAAATGCTCATATAAAGCATTTGAAGAAAAGGTGAAAGAGGGAGTCGGAAAGGGGTAAGAGAGAGAGAGAGAGAGAGTGTGTGGTGACGCATACGGCTCTGAAATAGACTGGAAATGACATTTTGCAAAGCGCTTCCCGCTATGAGAGCAATTTTCCCAATGATTTAACCTCAACCGGCATTTATTTTGGTGAACTGTGAGCTTAAAAACAGCTTGCTGCATGAAAAAGCCACTCTCAAAAGAAGAGGAGATTTGCCCATAAAATGAATGGGATTAAATGCACAGTATTTTTTATTTTTTGCAGAATTTAAAAGTTCACATTCGCATTAATAGTCTTTTTTATTTTAGTTCGGCTTTGCATTAGCGTCACACTGTTATGATGTTCTCTGTTCTGTATGTTTAGATTTCTTCTTGATTATCTTCTGCTATAATTGAATCTCTTTATCAATATTTCATGCAGAAGAGGGGCCAGATTGGACAGACAGCAGGTGGCATGATTCCCCACACAGCTAAGAGGCCACACAGTGCTAACTTCATCACTTCATGCTGGCCTGACCACACAATCCTGCTCAAAATAAATACATCTCTGACATCAGACAGGACAAAACCCGATTCTTCTGAATTTGAGGTTAATTATTCTTAAGAGAATTTTAACAAATGCATAACTTTAGAACTCCAGCCTGGGAAAGAATAGAGCGATGTCTCTGCTTTCAGTGCAGAAAACAACAGCTTGAACAACTTAAACCAGTTTGGAGTTTGCTCATCTGGTTTGCTGGATTTAGAGGTGTTTTGGGAATTTGTCCAGCTTGCCAACCAGCTAAAGCATCTAAGAACCACCTCAGACCAGTTTAAGATATTTATTTTTTCAGTAGGGTAACCCTAAATAAATGAAGGGGTAGGACTGAATCTTGTTTAGTATGTGTGAAAGACGATTAGAATGAAACAGAGAAAAATGGTTATGGCTAAAAAGTCCAGACATAACCTCTCTAGAAAAATGGCATCACTGTGTGAAAATATGATTTTAGACCAAATAGCAGCATTAAACAATCTGGAGGTGAAATATTACAGCACTTGGACAGATAACTACCACCTGAGAGAGAAAAACAAATGAGAAAGAGACAGAGACAGAGGGGCAAATGTGGAAAGGGGGAGAGACTCAGTCAGAAAGATTGTGCAGTATACAACAGAGCAGTTTAATGCTCTCTCCCATAATAGTATTTGCCCTACAACCAGTGTGTTTATGATTATGATAATAAATTAATAATATAACAAATGTTAGATTGCAATATCAAGCAGCATAACAGGTTTGGTACAGTAAAAAAAAGCTTGCAGCAAATGATATCTGGAAGCCGCACACATTCAAGTAAAAAATGGTCATGCCCACTCTTATGAAAAAAAAAGATTACTTTTTCTATTTCTGTAGTATATACATATTCTCCATTATATGCTAATTTTCTGTATTCATGGTACACCCAGATGATCTATTACATTTGACCTACATAATGTATCCTACAATGCATGCACTACCATGACCTTCCATTTCCATGTGACCAATGAACCAGAAGTAATATCAGCCATGATTTTTATCATGTCTTTTTATCTATTATTTAATGAGGCAACCAAGAGTCTAGACCAATTTCATAAATGATAAGTAGACATGACTCGCACACATACATATGGTGAGGTCATGTGCCAACAATGTACCATACTGCAGTTTAAAATGTTGCATAATGCATTCTGTTTCACTACTATTTAAAAAGAAGTAGGCAGTGTGTACTGCACAGTACTAAGCAGTAGATCAGTATTTCGAAAATGGAATGAAGGTTTGGCTTGGAGTTGGAAAGCATGTGTGTAAATGTCAGATGGTCACCAGAACTCACCAGAGAGATTCTTCTCCCATGTACCTCATGATGTTCTTTGTCTAATTTCGCTACACTTACAAAGCGGTAAGATAAAGAAGAGCTGAAGAGGAGTAGAAATGACCAATTGAATCTCACCAAAGAAAGAAATAAAGGATTGCAGAAGATGACATTTATATCGATCGCAACACATATTCTCCCTGCGGTTGAGACTGCTAATCTCAGGGGCTGTGATATTGGCTCTTAGTGAGCGGCGCTGTGCGTGCCTGTCAGACATGTCCAGACACCATGTAAGCTCTTGATAAAGTTATTGTTTTCTCAGACATGGACATGGATTTTCAATTTCTCCCCTCACTCTCATACTTTCAGGAGCACGCAATCGCTGACACACACACCCAATCGCAAGATAAGAATTTACTTTCTTTTTGATCAAGAAATCATCAGATTGAAGTAAAAAAAAATGTGTGGCTCTTTCATGTGAAAAGCACATTAGAGAGAGAAAGAGCCAGGCAGACAGAAGGGAAGAAGCATGGGGTAAGTGAACGGATGCGCTCCCTCCGAGTGGACGGTCTGGCCGCGTCTCAGGAATCCTTCCTGTTCCTGTTTGTTGGCCGGAGCGAGTGCTGTCAGCACTGCCAAAGGCATGCTGGGTAACACTGACACATTGCAGCCAGCCCAACTCGCTCGCCCCAGGAGGATGGGAGAGGAGGGAAGTGGAAAGAGCAGGATGAATGTGAGGGAGGAGAAGGAGATTAGAGGACGGGAGAGCTGAAGACAGGCAGAACCCCTCTCTGTGCTCGCATATGCGAGAGGAGAGTAATCTCCGAGTGGAGAGCGGAGGAATGCCGAGTGAAGGAGACGTCTAGGTGTGAGAGGAGAGAGGGAGAGATGAAAGGAGTGTGGGAATGGGCAGAAGGGAGCGAGATGAGAGGTGGCGTGCCGAGAGAGACACATGGTGTGTAGTGTGTGTTCTGTTCTCTTTCAGTAACACACAGCGGGGTCATCTGCCCATGACCAGCACCATTGTGATAGTCTGTGCAAAGAGGATTTATGTCTAACTAATGCACTACATGTTTGGTATGAACCAGCATGTGGCGAAGATGGTTTGGAAGCTATTTCAGTTTTATTTAATAGGATCGATTATTCAAAAAACAAAAACTTGACAGAAACTTGATCATGGTTTACTCAAGACTTCACCTTCATGTCATATCACTTTGTTTTCTTACATAGAACACAAAAAGAGATATTTTGTAGAATAAATGGGGACTGGAGATTTCTAACTTAAAAATAAGACTAAATAATTAAACTAGTGTCATAACTGTAGTTGTCTTCACAGAGGTAAGTTGTTATTCACCCATAATTTTCTTCTCCATGGAGCCGTTAACCAGATTATATTTGGAAAAAACAAATCAGTGTGATTCATGTACAAATCATTCACATCACTTTTACAAAATGTCTAAATTCTTTGAAAATATCTGACTCAAAAGAATGATTTGTCTATGAATCAGACATCACTTACTGTATCTCATGAACTCGAATATGCCAATGTTAAAAAAAGATTGCCATTTACAATTATTTCTAAACAATAATTTTACACTGAAGACTGGAGTAATGGCTGCTGAAAAAATCTAGCTTTGCCATAAGAGGAATAAATTGCTTTTTAAAATGTATTAAAATAGAAAACCATTATTTTCAATTGTAACAATATCTCTATATTATTACTGTACTGCATTCTTACTCGAATATAGCGTATGGACCAATTTTATGACAGGTTTGTTCCAGTTGCTAGCTATTCATTGTATTTGCATAGAAAAGAGCGACAAGTACAGTCCTTCAAAATCTTTTCTTTTTGTGTATGAAAGAGAGTGAGACAGGATTGGAAAACATAAGGGTGAGTAAATTAAGACAATTTGGGTGAACTATCCCTTTAACTCGCTTCTTCTGATGTGGTCAAAGAAAAAACATTTTCTCCATGTGAGATTTGAGGTCTATAGCAACAATAACAGAGCCTGGAGATTTTCAAACTGTGGGTGTGACTCCTCGGTCCTAGATGACCTTCAATTTATGACACAATAAACCACATAAAACTCTTAGTGGTTAAGGCTGGGGGGAATGTGGGCAGTTCTGAATAAAAAGGGACTCATTTCAGACATCTTGTTTTCCCATCATGTCTTTCCAGACAGAATGTAGCATTCATGGTGCGCTGGAGAGCCTGATACACAGAACGGCCCTCCAGAGCTCTGGCCAAAACGTGCTTTGGAGACATACACATTCATTTTATAAGAACTTTTTATAAGAGAGATGCCTTTAAAGCATGCAACTGCAACAAAAAAGTTATAACATGAACATAGTTGAGAAACACTGAGTCTTGTTAAATCTGTTTCTGGTTTCAGAAAAATTAATTGTAACCAAAAAAAAAAAAGCAAGCTTTCTATATATTTTTATATGTTTACGTATCAAGATGTCTGGAGGAATCAGCATTGCAATGGCTACCATATCCAGCCCACTGTTCACGGATCAAACTGTATATTGTAGCGTTTCCACATCTTGTTCAGGTAGAGTCTGTTCAGCACTCTTGTGGAATTTGTGTCCTTATTATTTAGACTGGGGAGCCTCTAGGAAAAATTGTCAGCAAAATTAAAAATAAATAAATAAATCAGCACCAACCGACAGGCAAAGTTCAAAAGCTTCTCACTTTCTCACCAGAAAACATTCACATCCAGACAAAAAACTAAAATCACAGTCCCTTCTCAAATGACAAAAAGTAATATGTATTATTATGTATTAAAAAGTTATAACATGAACATAGTTGAGAAACACTGAGTCTTGTTAAATCTGTTTCTGGTTTCAGAAAAATTAATTGTAACCAAAAAAAAAAAAGCAAGCTTTCTATATATTTTTATATGTTTACGTATCAAGATGTCTGGAGGAATCAGCATTGCAATGGCTACCATATCCAGCCCACTGTTCACGGATCAAACTGTATATTGTAGCGTTTCCACATCTTGTTCAGGTAGAGTCTGTTCAGCACTCTTGTGGAATTTGTGTCCTTATTATTTAGACTGGGGAGCCTCTAGGAAAAATTGTCAGCAAAATTAAAAAAAAAAAAAAAAATCAGCACCAACCGACAGGCAAAGTTCAAAAGCTTCTCACTTTCTCACCAGAAAACATTCACATCCAGACAAAAAACTAAAATCACAGTCCCTTCTCAAATGACAAAAAGTTATATGTATTATTATGTATTATCATTATGCAGTTGTTTCATTACACAGCTGTCTGTAATACTTAACTCTGATTGGTCAATCAGAGCACTCAGCAATTTAGCCCATATGACTTTCATTCTTCTGTGAAACACAAAAGGAGAAGTTTTGAATAATGTTCATGCTGCTCTTTTCGACAACAGAATCATAGTGACGGGGGCTGTCAAGCTCCAAAATGGATGAAAAACATCTTAAAAACAAACCACATTTCAAGTTTTCTGAAACCATAGGATAGTTTTGTGGTAGTATGTCACATTTTGTCATGATTTTACTTCCAAATGGTGAGATGAAGACTTCAGTTCGCTGTGATTATTGTGGACAATAATGGCGTTAGGTGACTCTACTCCTGACATCACAATCAATATCACAGAGACCTACATACAATAGAGACAATTGAGAAGGTTGAAGGGAAAATGAGAGAGAGAGAATCCATAATAAATGGTTGTCTATAGGGGTTTTACTGTGTAATATTCAGTGAGCGCTATTGACTGATTTCGCCCCATTGAGAGGAGCACAATACCAGAAGTGTCAGCTGCTCTATGCTCTGACAACAGCTCAGACCTGCAGTTACAGCTCTGACAGAGGAAATATAGATTAATAAAAATAAAATCAGTCTTGGACAGCCTCTCGTTCTCATGTCTCTCTCCCATCACTGTTAATAAAGCAGCTCTGCACCATTCCAGACTAAGCAGAATGAGATGTACATGGCTGTATAGTGTACAACAGGGCTAAAATGACCGCTTTGGATTTTTTCTCTAAAACATCAAAAAAAAAAAAACTTGCACAGACCCTTGAAAATGCTGACATTGCTGTGTACTGGAAAAGTTACCTGATTCAAATAATTTTTAAGTAATTTAATTTAATAAGGAAGTAGTTTAATTTTTAAATGTTTTTTTTCTTTTCTTTTCTTTAAGGGGTCATGAACTGCCTTTGTTTTTTTGTTTTGTACTGTTCTCTGAGGTCCACTTACAATGTTATCAAGATTTTTGCACCAAAAAGCATAATAATTTAGAAGTAATAGGTTATTCTGTCCTGTTTTTAACCCCCCCTCATCAGAACGCTCTCTTTGAATAGGCGTGGCGGATTGTAGACTTGGAAGTAAACGCCCACTGCTATGATTGGCTAACAGTTGTGTATGGTTGACAGCCTATGTTGGACGCTGCAGTGATTTAGGTTTAAAACACATAAATACTTATATCAAAAGATCTGTTTAACAGACAAAGCAATAGTGATCACGTTACTCACACTTGTGTTGTGACATGACTGCCGGATTCCAGTATAGTCGTCACAGCATCGTATTTTAGTTTCAATCTTTCTAAAAAAACCTGTGTCGAATTGTGCCTTGTTTGTAAACAAATCCGCAGTAAAATGAATTGAACAAAGGACCAAGTTCTTACTGACACAGTCTGGAACTTCATTAAAAATAAAGTTCATTCACTCTTTCCTAACGTTGGGATCAGAAGGAAGGCAATGCACAGCGTCTTGTTGTCGTCGGAGCATCTTTATTATTTGGTTTTCATGTAGACCTGCATTCACCGCACTTATTTACATTACGTGTGTGAATTGGTGGGCGGGGCTAAACAGGCAGCGATGTAGAAGCAGGCGTTGATCTTTTTCTCCGTTTAGCCACACTATTACATAATAGAGTGGCACATTCCACAAGCTGTCACTTTGCCAGACTGGCTTCAATATAAGCTGTTTTTAGACTAACAAAGAAAGTTTTGAGTTCTGAAACTTTCTAGATATTTTTATAGCACAATGACCTCTTACATGTCAAAAGATCAAGGGAATTTTGGTTTCTCAGTTCATGACTCCTTTAATGTTGCACATTTGTAGTAAGAACCTGTGGTGCATAATAGTGAAATGGCAATGATGATTATTTATTTATTTATTACAAAATAATAAATAATAATAAAAAAATCACAATATTTTTAAGTAATAGTTTGGTACATACTGAAAGTATTAAATCAGATTGAACAAAATTAAAATGATAAAAAAAGTCTTCTCTCAAAACATGAAAATTTCTACACTGAGATAGAAGTTGATAAGTAATTTTTTTAAATATATATGTATAAATGTAAACGTATATATGTAAATGATGAGGCCAGAAGGTAATCAATCTTCTGACTATATGTTTGCCTTCATATGTGCAGCTGGTCATACATGCACCAAACTCACTCACAATGGAACTTAAGCTCTAGTGAGATAAGAAAAACATGCACAAAACTCCTTTGAATTAACAGCACACATGTCTTAAATATGAGATCGCAACGACTGCCAACACACACACAAAACATCAGATTTTATAACTGTCATATGATATGACATGTCCTACAGAATCTCTCTTTCCTCTCACAGATGTAATCAATATCCTGGAATGTCACTGTGAGGGTCACATGGAAACCTTCCTCGCTAATGTTAGTAATTTCCTGCTGCCTGACAGGCTCCTGATGCTGATGGCTGAACCAAATCAACCACAGAGCTGAGCATCATGACACCATGTCTGCTGCATTAGCAGCTCTAGTGCTGTGCTAAGCACTCACCCTGTTGCCCGGGTTAGGCTTTACCAGGATGCTCCTAATTTTAACACTCCATCCGGTCCACACCATGTCTGGAGTCCAGACGTTCAACTACTGCTGATGAAAACAGAGATGAGGAAGTACAAGTACAGTTCTCTGCAGCACGGCTTCATGCATACGGTACATGTTTATTCTGTTTATTGCCTTGATTATTAATGTGCAATGAAAAAATCATATATGATTAAAAATAAATCAGAAAAGAATCTCATGAAAGAGAGCGCTAGCTGGTACTCGACTGGTTTTGCTTCAGGGCCCAGATTTTACATTGGATTCAACGTTGCAGCCAGTCACCACAAACCATGTTTATCCTTGTTGCTAGTGAACCAGTATTTAATGTAGTCTGGATCAGGTTTTTATATACTTTGCATGGTTTTGTTAATGGTTTTAAAAGATGAGGGCATGCCGCACAAAGTGTCATGTTGGTACCGGTCTAACTTGACTGGTGAGAAATTCATTTTTAGAGATTCATTGGAAAACTTTGATGCATTTTCAGTTGGCTAACATGTTTTTGTGATTCTAACTAGTGTTGTTACTGTAAACTACAACTAAAACTATTACATTTGTTTTCATTAACTGAAATAAAACTTAGAAATGTTGTCTTGGCAAATAATTAAGTAAAGTTTATAAGTAAAATAAGTTTAAGTACTAAAATTGCTCAAACTAAACTGAGTAAAAATACAATATCACACAAACTAATAAAAATGACAAAAGCACATCAAACAATTACTAAAATATCAATTTTAAGTAATAACTGAAAATATGAAAGCTAATTCGAAAAATTAATAACACAAATTCTGACCATGCATGATTGTAGTTGCATTTTCTTGCAGCAACCTAACCTATGACCTCAAATATTTTTAGGTTGCAAAGGTTAAATTAAAACTTGTATATGTTGAATGCATTCTAAGTCACTTTGGATAAAAGTGGCTTTCAAATGTAAAATATTAATTTCAGAGAACATGCCAGAAATAAGTGGCAATCAATGAGCTGCTGTATAACCCAACATTTCTAGAGACACACTTAAAAATTAATTTTGCACCTTTCACAGACACAACCTGAGATCCACTTTATTAATGGTTGCCTGGCAACAACCAATCCACTGGCAGCTCGCTAAAGCGGACAGAGGTCATGAGGGTGGCATCCTGTTTGGCAGTGGGTAATTGGGGCAAATCATTGTGGGCACAAAACACACATGACCTTGTGACCTTATGGTCCTTTGGGTTATGACTGTAACTGAAATCAAAACAGCCATATGTGCACAAAGGAAGAGTTTGTTTATGCATGAGCACTGTGTGTGTTTCAGAGGCACAAAGCTGAAATACAAACACGAACATGACTGAAAAGAAGGATTTTTGTTGGGCAAAAGATGAAAGATGAAAGTCTTCTGTGAGCCTGGGGCGTTACAGGCCACTAGATGGAGGAGGCTGAATGGAGGAGGCTGATAGTCAAAAGGAAGGCTGCAGAAATGAAAATGTCAAAATTCTTGACAGAAAAGTAAGTGAGACAAAGTGTTTTAGTGTGTGCGAGTTAGAGAGAGAAAGTGTAAATGTATAAAGGAGTCAGAGGTACAATGAATAAAAGACTAGCTGAGAGAAAAACTGAATTGAGAGAAATTCTCCCAAGGGTAGAAACCGCAACCCCTCATGTCATATGACAACCATGAGGCAACAGTAATGTAGCTCACTTTCTCACACACACACACACACACACACAGGTTTACTTTTGTGAAAAGTGGGGACATCCCATAGGCGTAATGGTTTTTATACTGTACAGACTGTATATTCTATTGCCCTTTACCAACCCTACCCTAAACCTACCCCTTACAGGAAACTTTGTGCTATTTCAGATTTTCAATACACTCCATTCTGTGTGATTTATAAGCATTTTGAAAAGTGGGGACATGGGGTAATGTCCTGAAAAGTCACCTTCTCCTTGTAATACCTATGTCATACCTTTGTCATTATACAAATTTATGTCCTCATTTGTCACAAAAAC
>NW_015505313.1:1438240-1462345 GCF_001515645.1 Sinocyclocheilus grahami | reverse complement strand
CACACACACACACACACACACACAGGTTTACTTTTGTGAAAAGTGGGGACATCCCATAGGCGTAATGGTTTTTATACTGTACAGACTGTATATTCTATTGCCCTTTACCAACCCTACCCTAAACCTACCCCTTACAGGAAACTTTGTGCTATTTCAGATTTTCAATACACTCCATTCTGTGTGATTTATAAGCATTTTGAAAAGTGGGGACATGGGGTAATGTCCTGAAAAGTCACCTTCTCCTTGTAATACCTATGTCATACCTTTGTCATTATACAAATTTATGTCCTCATTTGTCACAAAAACGCGTACACACTCACACACACACACACACACACACACACACACACACACACACACACACACAGACACAGACACACACACACAGAGAGAGAGAGAGAGACAGAGAGAGAGAACTCTAAGTGATCTTCCTCTTCCTTAAAATATCCCCAAAAGATCTTTGCTAGCAGAAAGTTTTTACTCCACATACCTCTGAAAAAAAACGAATCAAAGTTTGCTTAAAAAGTATGCACTGAGTGCACTTCTAGCAGATATACACATTTAAAATTAACAATATTTCTCTTAAATGGAGCAAAACCACTGAATACTGAGTTGTATCATTGATGATTCACCTGATGTTTGTCCAATCAAATGCTCTAGAAAGAGAAAATCCCTTCACCAATTCGCAAGTTTCAAATCATGGTGCACTGCATAGATGTGACACAGCAAAAATCTACTGGCTTTTTAAAAATTACTTTTTTTTAAAAAGTCCTTTGACGAGTGGCACCCAAACTTCCTGTTTCACCAGACATCACCAGACAGAGAACTGCATTTGTCGAGTCATTTCATGGGATAAAACCTGCAAGGCAAACAAGCTAATAGAAAAGAGCATCTGACACTTTTGCTACCAATTCTGACAGAGATAGCTTGCATTGTTTCAATGATTTGTGTGAACTGGCACTTTGCTAAGTTCTGACCCCTTGGTTACTGATATTAACTCATAAACTGTGTGATTATCAATAATATATGCTCAAAATGTGGTGAAAATTGATTGGACTTTATTGAATAGTCCACAGTGGTATTGACTTTATTGGAATGAAGTACAACATCCATAGCATTTTTTACTATAAGTGTCATTTTTCTTTGAAGGGATAGTTCACCCAAAAATGACCATCGTTCATCTTCGAAACACAAATTAAGATATTTTTGATGAAATCCGAGAGCTTTCGGACCCTGCATAGACAGCAACGCAACTGACACGTTCAAGGCCCAAAAACGTAAGTAACGACATTGTTAAAATAGTCCATGAGCATCAGTGGTTCAACCGGAATTTTCATCAGCGTAATCAGCATTGTTTACTTTCAGTAGAAAGCGAGCACTGAAAGTAAACAACGCTGATTATGTTGATTACATTCTGGGGTACTCTCCAAAATGGTGGAAGACGGTAACTCGGGGAGAAGAATTGCTGAATAAATTATGTTATTATTGTTTTCTTTGTGCACAAAAAAGTATTCTCGTAGCTTCATAAAATTACGTTTGAACCACTGATGTCACATGGACTGTTTTACAGATGTCCTTGCTACGTTTCTGGACCTGGGAACATTGCAGTTGCATTGCTGTCTATGGGAGGGACAGAGAGCTCTCAGGTTTTATCAAAAATATCTTAATTTGTGTTCCGAAGACGAATGAAGGTCTTACAGGTTTAGAACGACATGAGGGTGAGTAATTAATGACAGAATTTTAATTTTTGGGTGAACAATTCTTTTTAAGTAAATTGTAAAATTATGCAGTAAACATAATTGAAGCGTAATTAAAAATAGAAAGTAATTAGAAAGATGACAAATCAGAATCAGAGTAAATGCTTTTCAACTGAAACCTCAACTGAAAGCACTGATAACTGATAATGAACAGACCTATTTTAGATATTTCTACAATGTTCTCACTACACTGTGGACTCTTTAGTTGACTACCAAATGTTACACATTTCGATTTGGTTATGACAAAAATAAAGAATAATTTCTTTGAGGGTAATTTGTATCATTAAAACTGACTTGACAACAATAATTTCCATAAAATTGTATTTAAAACCACCCAAACAAACAGATCCTTCTTAGACTTGCATTATAAGAGAACAAAAGCTTGTTTGAGGAAATGATTTAGGAAACGATTAACATTTGTAAGGCAGGGCATAGCGAGGAGTCAGCTGGTTGAGGAATCAAGTCAGCTTCATAGCAGTGTGTCGGGCAGTTCAGCACAGTGGGCCAGTGCAGTTCAGTGTGTCTTTAGTCCTGAGATTAGAGTGCAGAGCCACTCCTGTTTTTACAGACTGCAGACCAGTTGTCCGCAGCCTCAGGAGTTCGGTAATTAAAGCAGGATAGAACGCTATCAAGAAAAGCAGCTTATCTTCAATACAGCCAACCATGCAGGCAGGCAGAGCTTCACGCAGACACACACTCGCTCACAAACACACGTACATCCTGCATCTATAATCCCACCGAATACATCAGAAACCCTGGGACGAAGTGGGAAGTATTTTCGAGATTTGCCAAATTTCGAGAAAACATTCCTCTCTGCATGCCTATGTTCAACTTAACTTCTCCTCTGGATAAATGTAGCTGTCTTTATGGCACAGATCCAGTCATCTATTAGCAGATGCATGGATTTACGCTGCATGCGATGCGACGCACAACAATTTGCCTTCTTAACGTGGTATCAAATGAGTCTCTCAAGCCATGCTCTGATTTATCCACCATCACAAATGTTCTCCAAAACAAGCAAAACCCCTTCAGTACGTCATGCATCACAGGCCAAGTTTGGTTGCTTTAATGAGCTGTAATTTCTAAGCCTTCGATTCATGCTCGAACCTGAAATAACTCTAATTCTGCTCAGAGGGGAATGTTGTCCTTTAAAATGTGACACCGCTAACACTGTCTGCAGCTTGAGCGCGCCGGATTTATGCTCTGATTAATGAGAGCGTCTTTAAATGGGGTTAGATCAGGTTCTCTCCGCAACCTTGTCTAACAAATCATGAACATTCTCTTTCTTTCTCCCTCGCTCGCTCTCCATTGGGGGTATTACATTTCCCCAAGTCGAGACTTAGAGGCTCCAGGGATCAATGCGAGCTGCCTGTTCAATTTTTTAAAAGTGAATGGAGATTAATTATGATCTCCTAATGAGCAGGCCACCGTGTTAGAATTATGTTAAAACTTTGAAATATGAAATGTTTTCTTAGATACGATTCACCGCTGACACCATTTCTGTGTTCAGGTACACTCTTAAAAATAAAGGTGCTTCAAAAAGTTCTTCAAGCGATGCCATAGAAGAACCATTTTTGGTTCCACAAAGAACCATTCAGTCAAAGGTTCTTTAAAGAATCATCTCTTTCTTACCTTTTTATAATCTGAAGAACCTTCTTTCGTCCCAAAGAACCTTTTGGGAAACAGAAAGGTTCTTCAGATGTTAAATGTTCTTTATGGAACCATTTAGACAAAAAGGTTCGTCTATGGCATCGTGAAGCACCTTTATTTTTAAGAGTGTAGCTAAGAATGAGAAGAGGTGGGCAACATGCATAGATGAGGGAGAATGTTCTCGTGGCCAGTGATAACAGAGTGTGCAGTCCTTTAACTTTTGGACATAACTCATGTTTGATCAAAATCCATCCAACGTTTTAAGTACCACAATTTTCAATCTTTTTTTTTTTTTTGTCCACGTCAATTGCCTCGTAGGCAGCGTGAGGCATATAGAGCAGTTGTGCTTTGGGCGTCCCAAATTCGAGTCCTGGCTCATGCCCCCCTCTCTCTCCCACTTCACTTCCTGTCTTATATATTGCCCTATCCTAGTAAAAAAATTCTATTTAATTTTTTCTCACTGAGCAAACAATCCTTAGAAAAATGTATTATGGTTTCCACAAAAATGTTAAGCGGCACAAACCGTTCTCAACATTGATACTAAAAGAAAATATTCTTGAGCACTAAATCAGCATATTTGTAAGATTTCTGAAGGATCACGTGACACTGAAGACTTAGAATAATGGCTGCTGAAAGTTTAGCTTTGCCACTTCAAGAATAAATTAAATTGTATTCTATTAAAATATAAAACATTTATTTGAAATTGTAATACTATATAACATTATCACTGCTTTTACTGTATAATTGATCGAATAAATGCTTGATGAGCATAAGACACTTCGGTAACACTTTACAATAATGTCCCATTGGTTAATGTTAGTTAGTGTAACTAACATTAACAATGAGCAATGCATTTGTTACAGTATTTATTCATCTTTAGTTGATAAAATACAACTGTTCATTGTTAGTTCATGTTAGCTCAGGTCAAATAACATTAACAGATACAGCTTCTGATTTCAATAATGTACTGTATTAATACATGTTGAAATGAACATTTACTAAGATTAATTAATGCTTTAAAAATATTTGTAGTATTATTTTATTAGTTCATGTTAATGCATGTAATTAATTAATGTTAACAAAGCATTACTGGGACTTTAAAAAACATTAAAAAAGGAGAAAAAAATCTATATCACTAGCAATAGCAACCAATTTAATATCTTCTCTTATTTGTCAATTGTGAGGTCTTTTTCTCCATGTGTGGAGAAACAAATATTCAATCTTCAGATATATTCAAACTATAAACTGACGTTTGACAACCAACACCACACAGCTAAGTTTCTCTCTATGTAACCCATTGTTTCAATTTCCCAATAGTGTCTGGGGTCACATGTGGTCAAGGCCAGAGTGACACTTCTCATACCATTTCTGACCCTCAGTCATGTTCACAAAGCAGCCAGAGGCAGATCATGAAGTGATGAAGCCCCAGGGCCCACTCTGCCTCTAGCAGCAGACCCCTTATCCTACTCTAAGCAACAAGGGCAGTTGGCTAAAAACAGAATAAATTAGGAAACACATTTTTGATAGGCTTACATTATAGATAGCAACTGAAGGCCCCAGTGTACAGCTTCCATTGGCAGTCTAAGGCTTTTTAGGTCCCTGAGCATTGGCCCTCTGTCCATAGTCCAGCCCTGAGAGTAGCTTTCAGTGCTCTAGCACATGCACACGCCCCTGACTTATCACCCAATGGAGCCTGATTTTTCATAAGACACATGCCACCATCAATGCTGTTCACTTCTGATTGTCCCTGCTGCCAGCTCACATTCTGCAATAAACCCTATTGACCCTTGAAAGTCCTTACATTCTTGTAGAAGTGATGTAGTGATGTTGTTCCAAAGAGAAGCCAGCAATTCAGCTGAAGAAAAAAGTACTATTTCATCGATCACATGTGAAGAGTGTAGGTGTGTGCGTGTGTGTAAAGCAGAAAAGTTTGCTCTTTAAGCGTGTGCTGCTCTGATGCATTAACATAAAGCTAAAGGAGAGAGAAATTGCAGGTCTCTGGCAGGCTGCTGTCTAAATTGGGTAAAATTACAGCATAGGTTCCTATCTTTGCATCTGCTGTCCTGGTAATTACAGAGTGCCGCTTTCATTGCGAGAGGAAAATAAAAAAATCTGCTCTGATGAGGCTGCCGTGATTGCTGCCATTTACTGCATTTGTTCAGATCACTTCAGCGCGTGACGAGGAATTTGTTTTTCCCCACCTCTCCCTCTAAATTTGCAGATTAGGAAAGGGTTGACTGAAGATGGTTAGTGTGCTATTTAAAGTGCATTTCTTGTTGCTGGCCTCCACGATTGAGAGTTTCAAAGATGTGGACCTCAGACACTGTAAAACGGCTCTGAAGTGAAATGAACTTGCAACAATAGCGGCATCGGGTGAGAATGGGGACAAGAAAGAAACATCAGCTAGACAGACAATAGAAACGAGATTACAATCCGATGAGGGTTTGACAGCTGTGAATAGGACAGCGTTTCTTTTCTTGTTTTGTGTCAGTGTGGACGTTTTTGAGGGAAAGGATTGAAGACACCAGCAGATGTAAGCAGTTTCATTCTGCAGAGCTGAAGATGTTTTTTCTGTTGCCGTATTTGTCAGAAATGAGGAAGAACAAGAATATGTGGCCTTATTTCGGCCTGTTTATGGAAGATTCTATCATAATGCATAACATTTTGTTAAAACACGAAAGAGCCAATGAGTCACAAGACCTTCTGATTTCTCTGATTACTGTTAATTTGCACAAATATTCAGCAATTAAACACATTTAAACTTTCTGATTATTTCACGGTTACTTCAGAAGAAAGCTTACTGCACAAAAAAAAGCATTTGATTTTAAAGATACACTGTGAAAATGTTATGTTTCTTGTGTCGTGATTGCTGTCTGATTACAGTCAGCAACAGTAATGATAAAATAATCTGCCGACAGCCAGTTAGTAAAATCCTTGCTGATGCGACACACAAAAAACAGAGTTCTCCATTAGAGTATGCTAAGGCTAAAGAGCTAGGAGCTACTTTTCCTTCATCGTACAGACAGAACCTTTTCAAACAAGATAAAAGTGTTGCTGTTTGCTCTAGTCATATCGACTTGCCTGAAGGTCTGTACGATGGTCCAAAAATTCCTTTATTTTTCACAAATAGAGTGTCTTTTTAGAGAGGCTTTTCATGCAGTAGCCTCACAAGAAAGCTTGGAGACTCTTGGACTGTGGAGAATGTCTGTCAAAGTGTGTGCACTGAATGAAAGCTGTATTGTATAGCTGCTGAATAGAGCATTTCTCTGTGGCCCTCTACTTGTCCGAGCACATCATGTCCACTCTGCTTCAAAATACTGTGTGTTTCCTTCACTTCCGTTTCCATTCAGTGACATTAAAGGAGCTAATTGTGAAGAAGAATAGGGATGAAGTACTCACACACACTTAAACATGCACACTCAAATCTCTTGGGTCACGAGTAGGTCCGCTTCTACAGGCATAGTTACACAGATTAAGATGTTACTATAAATGTAGACTTAGACAAAAAGGTTAAATGATTGACCTGACATGATGTGATTGTTCTTTGTTTAATCATTGATCTGAAATTGATTTTCTGACAGTTTGAAACACACCAAGTGGGTCATGTGCAGTTGAGTTACTAGAATTATCTCATTTGTCTTTTTGTTGAAGTCATGTTTAGAAACAGGAATTTTTATAGGTAACATCAAGTAGTTAGTGCATGATTATGTTTACATGAAGCTGCCACAGCAAAGGCTGAGTTCACCACTGCTTTGAGGTCAAATGAAACCAAATTAGAGCTGCATTTTTAGTTGATTTTCAAAAGGATAAATTAAGGTGTACTACTGTAAAATTGGCTGTCAGGAGTAAGAACTCTACCTCTGGTAGATGATTTTATTTCTACTTAATAAATACATTTCACTGAGGCAAAATGTATTTGTTTTTAAAAATCAACCCAAGGTCACCTTCTAAAAGCAAGAAATTTGGTACAATTTCAACACTTGTCATTTAATGATATGTACTGATCTTATTAGTGGTTGTAGGAATTTGTACATAAAATAGGTCTAGCACACACATTTTTATGATTTTGCAGCAGACACTGAAACGTACATTATTACTGACAGCAGCAAAAATGCATTTTACATTGAAAACAACATTAGAAACTTGATTTTATTTTTGATTTCATTAATCAAATACACTCAATTTCATCTCATTTTATTGACCTAATTTGACATTATAATGGTTTCTTTGTTTTGTGTGATTAATCTTGAAGTATTTAACTAATTTTTGAAGGATTCAGTCACTTTACACAAGCCTACACTAAAATGAATGAAAATTCAATTATGTACTTTTTCATTTCATTACATTTTGTCAGAAATATTTGCAAGTAAAATGTAGCTATACAAATATCCGTTTAAAAATGAATATGAATAAAACTGATTTTTTTACATTGCAGATGCTGTCAATAAATTCATATTGATATCAAATGTACAAAAATTAAACATGTTAATGTTTAAACATGATTTAATTATGATATTTGCATTTGTAATTATAACTAGTAGCTAAACTTCATGCCTCATGCCAATGGAAGAACTATAAATACTTGGGAAGAAGTAAACAACTATGCAAAAAGCATTAAGCCTCATTCTGTAAGCAAACACAAAACAGAAATGAATTAAACAGTCATCAAGGTCAGCCGTCTCCTGTCCTCTCTCTCCCTCTGCTCTCCTGCACAATGAAGAGGTGTTTGCCAAAGACATTTCATCATGTCATCAGCACTACTCGTTGTCTGAGGTTTTGATGATGGATGTTGGCAAGTTGGAAAATGTGATGAGCAGATTATTAATTGACTATTGATTGAGGACAAAGTTTTCCCTCTTGAATGTGAAATCAACAGCTCTGAGAGTCGCTATCCTTCGCTGACATAAATCATTTTTAAACAGGACAAGGCCATGATTCATTCTTAACTGCAGCCGCACACTGCCACCAGACCTAGAAGAGGAGGTCCTGAGGAGCTGGATAATTTTGTCTGCCTGGTAAGGTTGGCATAACTGACTCAGAACGGGTGAGAGGAGTAAACACTCACACACACACACACACACACACACACACACACACACCTTGAGATGACCGTCTCAGACAGTGAGTCAGGTGGGCATTTCCACACTCCACAGTAATGTCTGACAGACAGGTAATAGGAGACACACATCCCCGACAGACAGGAAGTGGGAGAAGAAATACATAAATAGACGTGCACACTCACAGAAACACCATTGCATGCCTCAGCACCTACTCGGCTGACAGAGAGTGGCGTCAGCATAGGTCCTTGTGTCAAACTCTGTAAGCAGCAGTCTGACACACACACACACACACACACACACACACACACACACACACACACACACAGCTCCCTTCCCACCAAGGTGCCAGGGCCAGACCTTCACCATGTTTGATTTTGTTTGTATGTTTTCGTCTTTCATACCAACAAAGCTTGAAATAAATATGTATTCAAAATGGTAGCGGTGTCCCAGTGCTGTCAGGAACCTGTCATGTCCTCCTGCTGAGTCTGACACGCACATAAACACACTCACGGTCACACTTCGTGGATTTCTGAGCCTCAGATGTGGGAATGAGAGAGGGCAGACTTCTAAAAACTCTTTATAAATACATTTAATTAATCACAATGTTTTTTGTGGCCAGTTCAAAACATGAAAATGAGGAAAATTGTGGCAATAAATAATATTTGTAAAATGGAGGAAATGGTTCTTCACTGATTACCTTCACCTTAAAGTTGACATGTAGGCTTAAAGAAAATTTCAAGTCTATTTTTTAAATGCATGTTTTTGTTCTTATTATGAACAATTCATTTTTTAAATTTGCTTTGATCGCACAATTTTATCAAAATGTCATAACCTTCCAGTGAAAGGATAGACTTACAATGGACTGCAAGCTTGCTTCAGATCTGCTTCCATCTAATCTGCACCCCAGTTTTTCCATTGGGATCATTTCACTTGGATGTTCAGTCACAGTCTTTACAAATCCACTGTCCACATAGTTGATTGGTCCAAACTTGAGGAAGAATTTATTGCAATTAAAAAATAAAAATACAAAATGAAAAACAAAACCTCAATAGAGTAAAGGATTGCAAAGATATAAAGTAGATTGGAGCTTGAGTTAGACCGAAAGGTCAAAGACTGTCACTTCCTGTTTAGCCACACCCTCAGGTAACATCACAGGTCTTTTTAATCACAATTAATCGCATCCAAAATAAAAGTTCTTGTTTACATAATATGTGTGTGTACTATGTATATTTATTATGTATATTTAAATACATACACACAGTACATATTTTAAAAATATTTACATGTATTTACATGTTATATACATATAATTTATATTATATAAAAATATATTTAATATACTGTATAAATATATAAATGCATGTGTGTGTATTTATATATACATAACAAATATACATAGTACACGCACATGTTATGTAAACAAAGACTTTCATTTTGGATGCGATTAATCACGATTAATCGTTTGACAGCACTAAAAATAAGGTGTTTTTTGGTAAGTACAATGGAAGTCAATTGTCTCCAATTTTGTAGGTTACCAACATCCCATCTTCTTTTGTGTTCCGCAGAAAAGAACAACAACATCATACAGATATGAAACAACATGTGGGTGAGTAAATAATGAAAGAATTTTCACTTTCGGATGACAAACAAACATACAAGGGCCAAGGAACATGTAGAAATTTACATTGCACATATTCTACCTGAGATTTCATAAGTCATGTGAACTTATGTATTTTGTTCTTTTTGGAGCTTCACAGCCCTTGGTCACTATAAACTCCTGTATGTAGAGCCACAAATAAAAATAAAATAAAAAACAGAAAATAGTCAACTCTACCTTTCTGCTTTAGTGTTTTGAGCAGCAATAATGACAGAGTAATTTTCCTGTGAACTCATCCACAAGTAAAACAATGACTGCAACAGAGACTGTTTGTCTATCAATATTTAATTAAGCATATTTCAATCTTTACTTTGCCAGTCCATAACTCTGCTTAAATATTAAGATGAATCAGACCTCATTTAGAGAAGAGCTGGTATATTTTAGTACACACAACACTGGAGCATTGGTTGTTTTTCTTTCAGCGGAGCCCAAAACTCATTTCCTCCCCCTCAGAGTGAGCGTCACTGACACTTTCCTCCAGACTGGTGTCATGACACTGTATTGATCATGTTCCACCCACTCTGCTTTCCTATTCCCACTTTTCATTAATATTTTTGCAGAAACAATCTGCTTCTTTTCTTCTCACTTCTCTCCCTCTCACTCTTGCTCTGTTCACCTGTTCTTCATTCTCTCTCTTTCCCGGAGCCTGAGGGCACTGGCAGCAATTAGCTGGAGTTCTGTTGTTCTGGGTGAAAGCTGCCCTCACAGGCAAACAGATTCTCTCAAGACACAAGAAAACGGAAAAAGCCAAAGTGGAAAAACACACCAGCACTCACAGATGGAAATACGCTACATGATGTTGGTTTCTAAGTGTGTGAGCATATGTGTGTTTGAGACGGTAGTCATCACTGAGCGTGTCTTGGATCTGGATGCCCCAACTCTGTGAAGTCAAAAAATGGATATACTGTGAAAAAAGAGATTTCCCTTTGGTGCTGTACAGGCAGGAAACCAGTGTTGAATTCCAGTATCACGTTAACAAGCGCAGCGTCAACCGCGGTCAGCAGAATGAATGGTAGTACTCTGGATCATGTGCTGGTAGTGGATAGAATTTTGATCGTGGAGGTCAGTCATGTGTCAATGCTTTATGGAATCTAATACAATTGTAGAAAAAGTACACTACCGTTCAAAAGTTTGGGGTCAGTATGTTTTTTTTAAATGTTTTTAAAAGTCTCAAATGTTCACCAAGGCTGCATTTATTTGATCCAAATACAGTGAAATAGTATAACAATTTAAAATAACCTTCCTATTTTAATATGTTTTCAAATGTAATTTTACACTGATGGCGAAGCTGAATTTTCAGCAGCCATTATCTAGTCTTTAGTGTCATATGATCCTTCAGAAATCAATCTAATATGCTGATTTGGTGCTCAAGAAACAGGACTCTTTGATTTTAAGAGAATGTTTAAAATAACAGTACTTATTTGAGATAGAAATCTTTTGAAACATTATAATCATCTTTACTGTCACTTTTTATCAGTCTGTTTTTCTATCAAGTTCCAAAAGTAGACAAATCAATTCTGCTTAAATAACACAAGCAATGATATGATTTTGCTACGCACAAGAAGCACTACCTGATGTGAACACATTGATTAAAGAAAAGGTACAGGGTAATGAAAGTATGTCTGAAAGTCTTGATGTTAATTTGGTCCACTGTAAGACAAATTGTCTATAAATAAAGTTCAGCACTGTTGCTGTCCCTAGAAGTGGGCGTGCTGCAAACACAGAATGCTCAGTGAATGCCAAGTGAAGCTCAGCTGAAGCTGGCTGATGCAGCAGGACAACGAACAAAACACAGGAGTGATTCAAAAACAGAACGCCTTCAAACCGATTCAGATGCTTCGGCATAACCTTGAGAGAGCAATTCATGCCAGACCTCCCCAGAATATTGACAGCAATGACAGAGGAATTATGCAAAATTCCTCATTGTCCAGGTCTGATCTCAGAAATAATGTAGTGGAGGTTATTATCACTGCCTATAGGGTCAAGCAGTTATTAAATTGATGTGCATGTGGGTGTTTGAGCAGTTGTCAATGTGTTGTTTAAGCATACTGTGATTGTCTACAACCATGACATATTTAGTTCAGATCAAATTTTACAGAAGCATTCACCTACAGGAACATTGCAGTTCTACTAAAATCACTTCTAAGGCACAATTATAAGTAAGAAATGTTGACCAAAGTGCTGTACTTTAAGATCAACAGACGAATCAAAGCAGTAGAGCAGGCATGGCATGCAAAGCACAACATATTATGAATAAGTCACAAAATGTGAACAACACAAATATCACTACTGTCTGTCTTTGTTTCTGGTTACAGTCAGGAATGCATATACAGATGGGTCCAAGATGACTGACAAATACACACAGTTAATTAAAATAATCACGTTATACATTTAAAACAGTTATACAATTAAAACAATACACATAGGCTATACTTTAAAAAGAGATTAAAAAAATTAGCTGGAATGTTTCCAAAATGTAATTACACTTTTATGACAAATTCTAGGATTTAAAGCTCAAGGTAAGCCTCAAACTGTGAAATTTTCACAGATTTAAAGCTCTAAAAATAACTAGGTATACCTTTACAACAAGGTTATTTATGTTAACATTATGTGCAATAGATTTACAGTATTTATCTCAGTTAATATTCATTTGTACATACAGAACTATTAAGCCAAAAAAGTATGATTTTAGCAATAAAAGTTTAATGTTAAAAAGTAAGATAAAAGCTATTTTAACATTAGCAAATGTATTATGAACTAACAACGAGCAATGATATAGTTGAGTGTCAACAACTAAGATTAATAAACAACAGTGTTACCATAACAAACTAGTTTAAATTATATTCATACAAAAATATGTTCTATTTCAAGGTTTTCTTTTAAAATACACAACCATTCGAATGTTTGGGGTCAGCAAGATTTTTTCTGCATTACGTCCCTTATGCTCACCCAGACTACTTTCATTCAATAATAAAATACAGTAAGAAAATTATTACAATTTAAAATACAATTTAAAATTTTGAATAGATTTTAAAATGTATTCTATTCCTGTGATGGCAAAGCTGACTTTTCATTAGCCATTACTCCTACATTTTTCTCAAAACTAACAGCTGCTTTATGGCCAAGAGAGTATTGTTGTCCAGATAATTCAGAGATTAATCAGTGCTTTTAGGGTACGTTTATATGATAATGAGAGTACTACAAATGAAAACGTTTTTCCTTTGCGTTTTTGAAAAGCTTTGCCTGCGTGCACATATGCATTCCTATAGACTATGCTCATGACATCACCGTTTTCACAAACTTGTGTTTTTGTCATTTACATGGAGGTGATGACATTATCATTTGCAAAAACTTGCTCTTTGAAACCCATTTCAAACATTTGTGATTTAAGGCCCCAAAATGTCTCTCAAAATGTGTAAATGAATGGCCAAAATAAAAAAGTTTTCCGTTTTTAGTTGAAAATGGTGTTGTGTAAATGCCCATTAGAGATGTGGCGGACACATTTGTTTGGAGTAAAATGTTTAGTCCAGCAGTGATTTCACAAAATGATATGAATCATCAGCACATTTGCATTTAAAGACATTAAAAACAGCAAAGGTTTGAGCAGTTCATTTTCTGAGTGACTACAACACAACAGCCCCTCTAGGGAACATTAACAGCATCTTTGTTTCCATAATGACAAATTCTTCTCACTTCTTCACACATAACAGTTTTTGAGCAATTATGTCTTTCACTTTTTATCACTCCTGTCAGCTGCTTTGACATAGAGGGCTCAGCATTACAAAATGCAGTGTATGTTTCACTAATGCAACATATGTCGCGGCATAAAGCAGTCAGGCACTGCGTGAAGATGGAGGACTGAAGCGAATTACAAAAAAAAAGAGTGGAATCTCATTTTCTAGCAGTTTGTGCTTTCGAGTTGCATTTCAACAGCGTGCAATGAGTTTTTATGGAAACGTGTGCTCGCGTGGCATGAAATAACATGGCATTTCAGCTCGACTGACGAATTTTATTAAGAGTATTTTTATCTGGGGCCTTAAGCTGCCCTGATCAGCATAATCCCTGTCCAAACAACAGATAATGAATCTGCCTCTGAAACAGCAGGCGGCTGCAGGAAAACCCACTGCTGATCTGCAAAAGATGAGCACAAATTATTGGATTTAAACCAGCAGGAGAATTTCTAATGGGTTTGTAGTAAGACTCCCAATGTTCATCAAAAGTGTCCTCTAGTTCGGGACAGACAGGGAGAAGCTTTTCATTCCACTGACACACAAAGATTAGATGCACTAATGCGAGTCATTTGCATGAATAGGCCAAACACAACCAGAAACCGACTCGAAATAGCATTGCGGTTTACGAGTGGCAGAGAAAAGACCCATCTACAGTAAAATGTCTCTCTAGGATTAGAAAACAATAGGGTGATACAACCAAATGCTAATTGTACCACTAAATGTGTCCAAGGACACATTTGATAGATGTCTCGTAACAATTTAATGTCTCTTATGATCCTTCTACATGAAATATGGTTATTTTCTCTCCTCAAATGCACAATCTGTCCTCTGTTATGCAGGGAAGTGCTCCCTGGTCTTTCTGGCTGACAAACACAGCTCAATTCAAATCACTGCAGTCTGCTTTGGCCCAAACTGATCCAGTCAAACATGACACGGGCCATTGCAGCAACAGAGTAGAATGAATGAGGACAGCAGTTCATCTCTCTCTGCTGCCATGCTCTGGTGGATTGCTTTTGAGTTGGGAAATGAATGCTTTGTTGATGTAAAGAGAGAGAGGCTGTCTTTCTGGATTTCTAAGTCTCTAAAGCATCTGTGTGAGGTCTGTTAAAGGGTTACTCCACCCCAAAATGAAAATTTTGTCATTAATTACTCACCCTCATGTCGTTCCAAACCCATAAGACCGAAGTTCTGCATTTGCGCCTTGATTGGACTCGACTGAACTCACTGGTATCAGTAGGAAAAATAATTTCCAGCTTTACGGACGTCGCCATCTTTTAATTTGACTTATTTTAGTAACGATCGCTATGGTCACGGGCGATTGTCACAATTATTTTCAGGACTTGACGATTATCCATTAATTTATCTATTTTAGATTGTTTTAGAAAACAAAAACAAAATCGCCTTTAGTTGTTCCACTGTGAAAACATTGTTTTTAAATGCGGATAAATGGTTAGAATATTATTTTGCTTCTGAACATTTTTCTTGAAATGCTTAAGCAGGCTAAAGCCAGTGGCAACTCATCAGGTTTCCTTTAAATGTCATTCCCTTCAAATGGAAAATGTCAAATACTACAGTGCAGTAAAACACGTTTAAGTGTTCCATTTAAGACGACACTACCATTCACTACCATTGGAGTTCACCCAAGTGCATCTACCTTATTTTTAAAGTAAGAATGGTTGCTTCCACTTTTAGTTTGAATGTGCAAGGCTTCCAGTGACAGCCATGATTTAATCATAAATACACGGTACCACACCTGGTTTTACCAAATGTACTGCATTTCTAGTTATTTACATGTGTTTTAATCAGGGCAGATGCCATATTGAATTTTCTCAGGATGAAATGAGATAGATTTACAATCTGTACAATAGCATGTGCTGTATAAAGCTCCTAGATTACATACAATGTTCACAACTCACAACATTCAAAACTGAGTCTTTGGCTTTTGAAAAGTTGTTTCGTCAGCTGAACAGTCAGTATATTGTTAAACAACAGTACTGTACAATCCATTGAACACACTGTACTAACCCTCAGCCTCGTTTTCATTGATGTCAAAAATTAAATATGGCACTTCCCTGACTAGGTCTAGTGGCTAATGAATCACAAGTTTCGCATATGCACTATGATAAGTACACAAAGTTTAATACAAAACAACTTAAGTACTGTCTGTGTGCATTCATGAGGGGAAAAGTTCACTAGTCCAGTACTGACAGCACCGACCGCACCAAATTCTGTCTAGCAAACATCAGTCATTAGTATTCTTGCAATTTTGTCAAATTAGATGCATTAGGAGCTGAGTGCATGTGTGTGTTTAATGATGTAGCTGACCATAGCACAGTGAGCTCTCAGCTTGTCTTCTGACCATCAACTCTAGAATCTACTCCATTATTACTGCCGTGCTGTGCTCCTGTCTGAGCACCTCATTTAACTGATTGATACGAGGATCCAGGCGAGGGCTATTCCACGCACAATAAAATGACCACGACCATTTTATCTCTGTATTTTGGCGTTTAAGTGAAGCTGTGAATGTGGAGGGCTGCAGAGTGACAGCTGCAACAGAAAGACAAACAGAGTCAGTCTGAGTCCTCAGGCTAAAATGACTCAATGCACCCGCTGCTTTTATACTGTTTCACAGAGCCATTAAAACCTGCAGGTCTACTGGAGCAGGACTCAAAGGGAGAGGAAAGATGGAAAGAGACAAAGTCAGAAAGAAAAGAAAAGCGGGCCGGCAGGAAGAATAGGGGGAGAAAGAGAGATAGAAAAAGCTGCCGCGTCTGACAAGAACCGACATGTACAAGCCCCTCAGTGACTTCAGTGCTTGACTGGAATAACCCTTACCTTCAGCACACAGGCATGATAGGACTCTTACTCTCTCTCTCTCTACACACACACACACACTCACTGTGCCTCGGGCCAGACTGGGTCAGATTCTCGGCTAGATTGTCTCTCCTGTAAATTCTGACTCAGTTTGTTGGAGGTAGACGGGGATTTCTCTGTGCGTTTCAGAAGGTCAAGTGGAAAACAAAACAAAGGCAGTAGTATTCATAGATGCTGCACTGTAGTTATGTAATAATGCACCCAAATGGAGTAATAGAAAAACAAGTTCTGAACCCAAACAAATGGATGACATTAGAACAGTGTAATGGAATGTTCACATCATGACAGAATTTCACAGTATCGAGCTCCCTGTTAAGGCCTGTTCACAAGGACGATAAATATAACAATAATTATACTGTTGTCCATACCAATGGATTAAAATCTTCTGTTTATTATAAGCATGCACTGCATTTGTTGTCTGCTGTTTTAAATTTGTAAGCTTGTAAGCTAATTTGTGTCACACTAGACTTAGAGCATAGCACATTTCTACAGAAAGTGCAATGGTCATAGTAAGACATCACGCTTTGCACAATTCAACATATAATACATCCAAAATGTAAACAATCTTTTCATGTGAAATTCAGTATGGCGTCTAACCTAAAATCTATTCTGCCCAACAAAAACAAAATTTAGTTATCACAAACTCTCTTAAAAGTCACTGATGCTCCGGTTCCTTCTGGAATAGATTGTCATTAGGATTTCACAGTGTCCTCTACAATCAATTTAAATTGTGATGTCACAAAGTCCTCCTAAAATCAAATCAAGTGGGGGGAAATCCTTTATCTGTGTAATTATTTCCCAATCACTGTCTCAGTGCTTTCTATCATGAGGAGGATGTGAGGCATAAATTTGATGATTAACTGGATGGCTTTCGTGCTGTTTGCTTTGTGTAGGTCACGGCTCACCTGTGGAGAGTAGCATGTAATCTGGACCGAAGCGCTACAGTGATTCTGGCTGAGAAATAGATGTGCCTGTCACATCAAATTAAATTTTCGAAGAGCTGGTCTGGACCTTGATGAAAAGAGAGGCGTCTCTACACCAGAAAACAGAAAGAGAGCGAGGGAGGTGGAGTAGTGTGAAAAAGAACGAGGGAGAGAGACTAGGTATGAAGGACAAACGCAAAGCAATATCAACAGGCTAAACAACAGCCTCACAGGTGTGAGCTTGTCTGCCTTATAAATGCTATTAGTAGTCTTTTATGTGAGTCGACAGCACACTAAATGCAGGGACGGTCCCTCTGGAGTAATTGGGCGGATGAATGTCTTTGCTCAAGGGCACAGTGGTGATAGTGGATCTGTTTAACGCTCCAGTTCATAGGTCAGTGTCATCTTGGTTTAAAACCATGAGCTTGTGATTGTCAAGGCTTTTTCGTAACCATTACACACTCTTAAAAATAAAGGTTCCCCAAAAATAAACCCCAATAATTATTAAATATTTATTAATTTATAACTTAATATTATTATTATTACTTGCCCTCTTCATTGTCCTCCACCCTTTCCCAGTCTTAATGAAATTATTAATATTGTTGCTAAAAACATTTATTGTCTTTTTTTCTTCATTTTAAAAGTTATACTACTTATATCTGTTAGTCCTATTAATCTGTAAAGATACTATTTCATTTGTATGCTTCCTTCCCCACCTCTAGACACAATGTCACACGCACGCACATGCACACACACACACACGCACATGCATGCTCACAGACACATGAATGCAAATACAGGAGCTAATCAGAATGGACTTGTAATGTTGGCTATCAGTATATATGTTTGTTTGTCCAAGTGAGTCTATATTTGGCACATGTAAATATTGCCACTTTCTTTACTTAGCCTATGTTTCTTAATTTTATGTTATATGTTTAGTCCGTGTGATTCTGTATTTGGCACATACAAACATTGTCACATTCTTTACTTGCATAATAAAAATTAATAATAAATAAAGGTTTCGTAGTGTTACAATATGAACTGTTTTCACACTCTGTGGCGTCTTATTAAAAATCTAATTCAACAAATATCCAAAAGGTAAAAAACGGATTAGGCTATAATATATATGGAGCACAAAACCAGTCTTAAGTCGCATGGGTATATTTGTAGCAATAGCCAACAATGCATTGTATGGGTCAAAATCATTAGGATATTAAGTAAAGATCATCTTCAGTGAAGATATTTTGTAAATTTCCTACCATAAATATAGCTAAACTTAATTTTTGATTAGTACAATGCATTGCTAAGGACTTCATTTGGACAACTTTAAAGGCGATTTTCTCAATATTTAGATTTTTTTGCACCCTCACATTCCAGATATCAAATAATTGTATCTCAAATATTGTCCTATCCTAACACACCATGCATCAATGGAAAGCTTATTTATTCTTCTTATTAATATATTTCTTATTATATAATAAATTCTTATTATTTATGATGTATACAGTTTCAACAACAACAAAAAACTGAACCTCATGACTGGTTTTGTGGTCCATGGTCAGGGATTTAATGGAAATATTGATGCCAATAAATAACCTTTATTTTTAAGAGTGAGTCAACATGCGATACCAGCGATAATAGAACGATACCAAACTTTTTATGGTTTTGTAAAATGTTATCTCTAGTTAAAACAGCGTGTACCTGTGTTTTTTGCATGTCAAAACTAACACAACGCGAGCCAGGATGGCTGAGTCGCGAGCAAATGACTCTATTGAACTGGTTCATTTGAATGAGTCGGTGAAATAGATTCACATCGAGCACGTTCGTTAGTGATCGCTTTGACTCCCGCGGTCAGTGAGCCGTTCGCGACTTCTGCACTGAATCTTGTGTCCGATTCGTAACCATTACTGTAATGCAGCCTATATGCTTCAGTGTGTCAACACACTAATGTGTCACTATAATATTAACGGGCAGATATATTCTTACAAAACAAATGTGTGATATTTATGTGCCACAAATGCAAACAGGAGACTACATTTATTCTTAAAGGGGTCCTATTATGCTTTTTCACTTTTTCAACTTTAGTTAGTCTGTAATGTTGCTGTTTGAGCATAAAAACGATCTGCAAAGTTACAAAGCTCAAAGTCCACTTCAAAAGGAGATATTTTATTTAACAGAAATCACTTTTCAAAAACTACAACGAACGACTCGTTTGGACTACAACGCATATTTTCCGGGATTTGTGATATCACAAATATCAACGAATGGGACGAGACCTGGTTGAGCTGCACTAGAGAAGGCAACGAGTGTTATCACTGAATTAGAGTGGTTACAATCATCCGGGTTTAAATCACGCTCAAATTGATTTGATTTTGACGCAATATTTACACTGAAGCTCGGCTATGATAAGGGGCGTGACGTTTCCCGACCAGGCGCCGAGTGCTTCCAATCACAACACACACTGGCCCAGCTAACCAATCACAGCACATTTCGTATTTCAGAAGGCGGGCCTTCATTTGATTCAGGAACTATTCGAGCCGTTCATGCCAGACTGGGGAGAGAGGTGTTGTAATAATGTATTTTTCGAACAACCTATGAGAGCCTGTTCTAGTACACCCCCAAAACAAAATCAAGACTTTGTAAAAGGGCATAATAGGAGCCCTTTAATACAACTAGGAAATAGCACTAATTTAACTTTAAATGGACCAGCAGCATGATTTGATCAAAAGAAGCAACACTTGTAAGTTATCAGTTGCAATCATTTTATTGATTATTCAAATGTACTTTAAAAACAGCTGTTTTGAAGATATTGGTCTTTCCAAATCAAGTATACCATAGAAAATAGCTGCCTGGCATCTGGCAGTGCCACATTTTTAAGATGCCATTTCACTCCATCTTTTTTTTTTTTTTTTTTAACAGCAGAGTGTGTCCTGTATGAATGATCCCTTTGAACATCCATAAGACCTTGTCTGCCCTCTGGGAACATGTTTCTCTCTCCCGCGCTCTCTGTGCAGAAGAATCTTTGACAAGAGAGATTAATCTAAGATAGAGGAGCATAGAGTTTAATGTTTACACCCACCAAACAGATTAATTAGAGGAATAGAGGAAGCACACAGTCAGGGACAAAATGCTCATTTATCATGAAGCGAAATGATGGAGAGCGGGCGAGATGGAGAAAGAGAGAGGCGCAGATGTTAATGCACTGTCCGTCTGCTCTACAGAGAGGAAGTCAATGTCGTAGTGTTAATTGTAGCGAATCATATTACAGGCTTCTCATCCTCTGGAAATGAACACCATTCGGACACAGAAAAATAACATCTATTTCTGGACGTTTGTAATTCACTTTTTCCTGTGTGAGAAAATGTGTCTTTGTACTTTGAAACGGTCCAGTTCTAGTGTCAATCATTCAGTCGTACTCCTTCAAAAACTAAATGACTACATCAATGATCACACTCCAAATCCACTGACTCTAATCCATCACTGAAATGTTATTATTATATTTCAATATATTGTTTGACTAGTATTACCAGTTCTGTGTGTACACAGGCTTATGGATAATATAAAGCCCTCTGATGAATCAAATTAATAAATTCCATGTGTAAATTCACAGTTATTTTACCCCAATATTGGTTATTAAAGCAGCATGAAGTAAAATCAGGGCATGGAGCAAATTGCACACAACATTTTCATTTCTGGGTGAACTATGCCTTTAAATTTGGCCCATGAGAAATTTTCAAAATCAGAATTATCAGATCAGCGTTTTTAATTATTTATACACTATTTTAGTATTAATTAATATTTTGAATGAGCTTTTAATTCTCATTTTAATTTGCTTTTGTCTTTGTTATTAGCCCCCCTCCCCACAGTTATTAAAGCAGCATGAAGTAAAATCAGGGCATGGAGCAAATTGCCCCCCCCCAACATTTTTATTTCACAGTAATTAATTTCAGTTTCCGTATTTATAGTACTTCACCTTATTGTATTTTAGTTAGTTGCCAAGGCAACATTTACATTTTTTAAAAGTTTTTTTTTACATTTAAGTTTGTCATTTAAAATTAGAATTTTATTGTAGATTTAAATAAATTCATTTTTACTTATTATTATTATTGTTATTTTTAATTTAAATTAACATTAACAACACAATGTTGCATCAGTCAAAGCACTGATGCAACATTCACACAGACAGACCAATTTGAAATTCCAAGTTTATTCCAATTTGGAATCTGTGTAATAATGTGGTATATTTCTGATATTTTGACAGAGTGATTCTGACAGACTTTGCATTAATGAGAATGCAAATAACAGCAAAAGCAATAGTATGTCCTTTCTCTCAATAGACAAGATTTGGAACGGTAGAAAAGTTCTTACACACCAGCTGGTCATTGAGACCTGAAGCACAAGACACTATTCATCAACCTCCACAAGATGCCAAAAACACATAGAACAGAGCATCTCTCTTTCGTTCACACAGAGAAATACACGCACACACACACCACACACAGCTGTGTCCTTATGAATGCTCCTGATTTATTCTGCAGGAACTAGGATCATTTGTTACTTGCGACACCCCTCCTCTCTTCCTCTCTTTCTTGCTTTGATAAAGCTGCCAGCTGCTCCAGTTACAAACACTCTTTTGATCTCTCGACTTCTGCTGGCCAAAACAGACTTCCGCCTTCATACAAAATTCTTGGTGAGAGCAAGAGACACTAGGGGTGCCGGAGCCGAGTCTAGCCATGAGGCAATGGATTGAGAGATGTACTATACTTTGAGTAAGAAAGATAGTTTAAAATCCACTCTAAACTTGATCCATAGACTCCCTTTTTAAGCATTTATGTGCTGATAGGGGAAGTCATGGCCTAATGGCTAGAGAGTCGGACTCGTAACCCAAAGGTTGCAAGTTTGAGTCGCAGGTCTGGCAGGGATTGTTGGTGGGGGGAGTGAATGTACAGTGCTCTCTTCCACCTTCAATACCACGACTGAGGTGCCCTTGAGCAAGGCACCGACCCTCCAACTGCTCCCCAGGCGCCGCAGAATAAATGGCTGCCCACTGCTCCGGGTGTGTGTGCACTTTGGATGGGTTAAATGCAGAGCACTAATTCCTAGTATGGGTAACCATACTTGGCCACATGTCACATCATGTCATACAGTAGGACAGATCGGTGGTAATTCTGTTACTGCCAATTAAATTCTCTAGGGAGATGTATTACATGAAGTAGATAAAACCAAACTGTGCAAAAACATCTGACATTTTATCAGCATATCCACATATAGCTATATAATAGATAATCTTTAGATTGCATTTCAGTCTCATTGGTCTCAATAAACGCATCGAGTTCATAACACCATTCATCAGTTTCTGGCCTACAGGTCAAACTTCACAGAATCTGCTTCATTTTACAGCAGTAAACACAGACTTGATACTCCAAACCTGTGACATTTAGACTCGCTGCCATTGCTTTAATTGGATGTAACTTACCTGAACACAAGGCCACGGACTCAAACCGCAGAGAGTTTGATCTGATGTCCTCAGTGAAAAATGGTCTAAAAACAATCTCATCTGGCAGCAATCAAACAGCAGCATACTGAAAGCACTGCCCTTTATTGCACACATTACAAAGCTCCTTTTAAATCATTTATTTTTGCCATGAATAACAGGTTCTCTTTGCACAGATTTTTCATTTCCATACACAAAAACTATATGAAGACTTATTTCATAAATGTATTAATATATACAATATATTACATAATGCGTGCACATTTACCTGTTAGACTGCGTGGAAGTGTGTGTGTGTGTGTGTGTGAGAGAACTGTAAATGTGTATGGACCTCGGAAAAAGGCATCTGTTTGAATGTGTGTGTGTGTAAAACTGTGAGGGTGTTCACACACCAGATTTAATCATGTTAGTCCGTGAACCAGACCAAGGTAGTAATTCATTAAACTGGTTAAAAAAAAGAACACAACACAAAATAATATCAGCAAAGTTTGAATGTGTGTGTGTGTAAAACTGTGAGGGTGTTCACACACCAGATTTAATCATGTTAGTCCGTGAACCAGACCAAGGTAGTAATTCATTAAACTGGTTAAAAAAAAGAACACAACACAAAATAGCAGCAAAGTTAGTAAAATTCTTACTAAGAATGTTTATTAAAATAAATGCCAAGGAGGTTAATAAGAAAAAAATAACAGCATACACCATAAAAACTAAATGCAAGCATGTAAAAATACCTATGACAAGAGGAACTAATAAGTCGCTAGTGAGTTAAACAAGCTAAAGAATCGGCAAGAAAACAAAATAACTGTAGGAAAAGGCAATGCTCCCAATGAGAGACAGATTTGAGTAAAGAGTGGGCTGAGAGGGAGGGCAGAGGAGGAGAGAGGACAGAGTAAAAAAAAAAAAAAAAAAAGGGGAGGGGGGTTTAATCACAAAAAAAAAACTTTGTAAAAAAAAAATGA
>NW_015505313.1:1405627-1438230 GCF_001515645.1 Sinocyclocheilus grahami | reverse complement strand
AGTAAAAAAAAAAAAAAAAAAAGGTGTAGTGGGTTTCATCACAAAAAAAAAGACTTGTACATAGAAAATGAAGTTAGAAAAATACATTAGAAACCTGTAATGGCTGTAATTTACATTATAACACATGTAGTAGGCAGGCGGAAGAGAACAAGAGTTTTCTCCATACACCTGATAGACTAAACCCAACTCCAAAACATTAACAGCATGTACTGTAGTAACGTGGCAGAGGGGATTCCTTTAATACTGTCCATTTCTCTGTAGTCGTCTTTGCTCCTCTCTAATATTGCATTTCATTATTTCAATGTTTAAAAACATGTATTTAACACTGAGAAGAGAGAAAAAAGACATTGACCTTTTTGTGTAACATAAGTGAAGAACAAGACTACATTAGAGACTGCCAGGGTTACAGGACACAAAGTTGAATGTAATCTTACTGAATGTTATGAACACCTCCGGTTGTTTCGATGATTGAAAACTGCTGATCTTGATACAGTGGCTCATCTGTGACTGTTCGGGTCTGGCACTGATGAATATCCCAGTGACCTTCCTCTCAGTAATACTTTGAGTAAATGCGATATTTTCCCTCTCCAAGCATTATTTGCTCTTTTCAGATCAGTGCACTGTAAAGCTACATCTGTCCTTTGTGAAACACCAAAAAGGCTGAATACTTTCCCCCCATATCCCTTATTTCCTCTGGTCTTTTAAAACAAAAAGCAAAAACACTTCTTTGGCATAAAATAAAGTATGTTTTGGCAAATATGATCGAAAGCTTCCAGTTTGCACATCTTGAAACAAGAGGAGGTTTCAGGAAAAGTAAAATTCATTGAGAAATCTCCCTTCTAAAACACCTGGCAGACTTCCACATAATGATTGGCAGTTGTTCTTGACAAAAATCACAGTAACCAAATACATAGACAGCATTGCCGATTTTGTCCTCATAATATAAGAATAACAATGCAATAAAATAAAGAGAAATAACACTTTGAACACTTTGTTCAAATGGGGATTAAAGGAAAAAACAACAAAACAAGACGTCAACTTAATTTTGGGAAGACTAATCATGGCACATAGTTAGCTGGTCAAATGACTGCTATTCCTTTGCATAGAATAGATTCAGTGGCACAACACTGCAACAGCCTCGTGGTTTAACTCTTGGGGTGCTTCCTCTTCACCAGTCCTCCCTCACTCTGCGCTATCCTTGTTGGTGCTGGATATTATTGAACAATGTAACACTCGGAAAAGAAACGACCGTCAGTAAGGCACTTATCTCTCTAACTGTACTCTTCTCTTCTCACGTCATGCAGTTCCTCCAATAGGTTTGACTATTTTGGTCTGTTTTTTTCCCCCTGGCCAATAGTATCCAAAGTCACGCAACCTTTCTTTACCACCTTTCGCTGTACTATTCTACAAATGTTTATATATTTATTTTTTTTGTATTACGTTTCATATTTTGTAACTGCAAGTTAAGTATAAAAAGCTAAAATTGCCAAAAATATATATTTCTTCTCCAGCACCCTGTAAAAGTATCTAATTTTGATCTTTCTGTATTTTAATATGCAATGACATATCTACATTTGTATACATTTTATATATATATCATGTATGTATAAAGCAATTCGAACAGGCAGACATGGCTTTCACATCCTATGTTTTCTTAAGAGGGTGTATAGAAATGAGAGTGGGCTCAGTAGCTGGGGGTGTGCAGGACACATTGTGGATGGGCTATTTGAAACGATTCGAAATTACTCACAGTTGCTTCCCACACGTGAATTTCATGAAGGCAAGAACACCTGCATTTAATTTCAGCTCAGTTGAATTAATTTTTGGAAGGTGGGACGGGGGAGAGAAATTCAAACAGAATAAAATGTGATTTTTTTTTTTGATAAATCAACGGAAACCAAAAGAAAACGTGTACATACAGCAGTGAAGTTAAACCCTCCCCGTTCGGTCTACCTCATTCACCTTCCTTAGTGTTCATTGCTTTTGTACATCCTCAAGGAAATTAGCGTCTTGTGGGACAATTCATCACCATTTCATCCATCTTTTGATTTGCTATTATAACAAACAGATACAGGCATGACATCAAACCTTTTCAAACTCTAGACTAAAATGGCAACCCTTGGCGGTTAGATACATAGTTATATTTTATATATATATATATATATATATATATATGAAATTCATTAAATGGAAACCCTTTGGCTAAATGCGCACACATAATACTTTTTTTTTTTGTCTTTTATCTCATAGCTCATTCAAAGAAAGATTTTTTAGAAAGTTCAGGCACTGTATGTGGGGACGGGTTGAGAGTTTTTGGGATGGCATAGTTCAGTAAACTGATTCCGGTTCATATCCCAGCTGTCCAACCCTGAATATTCTAGATTTGAAGACTCCAAAAACACTTCACCCCAAACAACTCTTGCCCTGCCTGACTCTGCCTACTGCCCCCCCACTGAGCTGGCACATATACTGCAATGAGCAGCACGTATAAACCTGCAAGTATTGCCAAATGCTAATAAGATGCATGGAAACATAAGAAACAAAATAGGGAGAAGTAAACAGAACAAAGAAATCAAAACAAGCTTTTTGCAGTCTGTCATTGTAGCCATGCTCTAAGTCAATTGGACAGGCACACCCAGAATGTGTCAGCACAGTAAAACTCAACTGAAAAACACAGGATTACATCAGAGAAGGACAGGAAATACACAAGTTGGTGTGAGTGCAGATTTCTTTCCTTCTTTTTCTTTTGCTGATTATTCATGGTGACAGTTTAAATGGGTGGGGTAGCGTATAGAGATTATTTGGATGCCCCGTTTAGCGTTACGACTGATAAAACTAGGGTCGCCAACTAGGGTCATTTTTTTTTTTATATTGGAGCTTTGAGTATAAATTCATTTAAGGGCTGAATTAGCAGAAGATGCTTCTTTATTGCTTTTAAACTTTAGTGCAGATTTTCGGGTAACACAATATCACTGTTAACATCCACCCAGTCATTTGAGATTTTAAAAGAAAAAGAAAGAAATAATAGTAAAAA
Organism: Sinocyclocheilus grahami; assembly: GCF_001515645.1. NCBI lineage: Eukaryota > Metazoa > Chordata > Actinopteri > Cypriniformes > Cyprinidae > Sinocyclocheilus > Sinocyclocheilus grahami. The sequence goes on along the minus strand of NW_015505313.1, from coordinate 1,435,196 downwards.
CAAAAACAAAATAATAGAGTATCATCGTTGTTATCGCTACACAATGTGTGTTGGTATGGAGGGTTGTTGAGTTTTATGTTGGTTTATGTTAGGATCACTGCTTGGACAGGTGCCTCTCTCTCTGCGTCCACCAGGCTAGCAAAAGGCAATTACCAGTTAATCTGATCAGCAGGCAGGCTTGGGCGGCTCATCATTGGGTGAAGAGTTCAGAGGTCATTTGTTAGTTGCCGGTGGCGGCTAGGTGGTTAGGAACAAAAAGGAAAACAAAAAGGAAAAAAAAAAAAAGGTAGAAAAGATATTAGTTAGCAAGAAGAGACCGGAATGACATCATTTTAACAGCAAAATGAATGCAATCTTTGTTTAACCCCTTAATTCCACGGCCAAGAGACAAACACAGGCTAAACCTGGTTATGATCATGACTCTAACGTCATGATCAGTTCAATCAGAACGTTATTACATGTAATTAAAGCGCTACAATGCCCCATGTTCCCACAAACAAAAGCAGAGAGGTATCACATAGACAAACGAGACAAAACATACAAACAAAAACTAGTAACATTTTAGTGTCTCGAGTCGAAATGCGTGTTACGAACAGTGTAATTAGTTGTGAGGGGGAATCAGAGAGCTAGTGCTACGTTATGCAAATAAACAGATAAAGGTCGCGAAATATCGCTTTGGATTTTTTCGTGAGCGTATACACAGGATTCAAAAATACATCTGCTATAAAAATAGTACCTTCAGTAAAACGAAAATATAACTGGGTGTAAAGTAAATTTTTACATTTAAAGAGTTGAACAAACAAAATCCGATGTTGAGTTTTTACATTAATTTAAAAATGTACTAAACAAATATAAGCTAGAATGTTTTTTATGTAAAATAATGTAGTTTTTCATATATTATTTTCAGACATGAGCAGACCTGTACTCACGTAATTAACGTCACGCATTTAACAAACAATTACAAGCGCGCATTTTGGCAGAATTCAATTCAAATAGTCATCAGCAGCCATTAGTTCGGTAAAATTGAACATCAGAATGGACACATTTGTTATTAAGGGAGAAAAACAAAATGTAGAAAATGCCAGCGAAGGAACACAAACAAACAAGAGTAGTCGCAGCAGTGAAGGTAGGAGAGTGCTGGACTTTCGGCATCAACTTTCGGTTTGCCCCGCCACTCACGCCCTTGTCCGACAGCTTATCAGAATTACTGGCCTGAGCCCGTCTTTTTTTCCCCCTTCTCCCAAAACAGCTTATACTACGGTTTCAGCTATATTAAAATAGTTAAGTTTTGTATGTAATGGCAAAGTGATTATATTTCATAATTTAGAAAAACGTTTGGAGCATTTTTTGGTCGTTAAATATAAGTTTTAGTTTTTTTTAAGTAACGACCAAGCGTCCAGCGACAGACAGTGAGCTGATCATGCAGGGCTGAAAAGCAGGGCTCTAGTTCAGGCAAAAGGAAACACCTATACTATGCAGCAATCATCCTTAATTGCAGAAATGTGGCAAAACATCTTTGGAGAGAACCTCAGATTATTAAATTCAAAAGTGCTTTCCATATTTGGATGAACATAGGCTACATTTGTGAACGCAAATTTTCTGCAATGTCACGCGTCAAGTCACGCTTCCGTGCGCATCTTACAGACTGCAACTTACAATGGCAACTTCATTGTGCTGTTACTCCTTTCGAGCTGGATTTCACAAAATTGGTCAGCTCCCGACAGCATCAGGTGTTTTATTAATGGTGAGTATAATTATTGATTTATTTATTTCAATGAATGTAATCGATTAGATACCATACCATTTAGGCTATAATAGGCTATTATAAATCTGGTTGGTTTGTATTGGTGACATGATATGTAAATGATATGCGTGTGGCCCGTGAGACTTGCACTTGGACCATAGTGCAGCCCAGTGGGAAAAAAGGTTGAGAACCACTGGCTTAGCCAATGGCTTGCAACGCTGGCAATGGAAGCTTATTCCAGTCCCTTTGTATTTTAAAAACGATTTAAAAAAAACAAAAAAACTAAACAAAACAACAACAATACATTTTTTTTTGGATCTAGACGTAGTTAAGAAATGCACTGATATATAAAGCTATGAAACAAATGGCATTTAATTCAGTTACAGTCATAAACTTCCGCAAACCTGAGTGTTTCCAGAGGCATTTCATATGTAAACACATTTCCACAGTAAAGATACGCTGTGTATAAACATGTATGATCCCCCGTTCAGAGATAAAGAAAAAAAGAATTTCAAAAAAGGTAGAAGTATCTCATCTAACTAACCTCTGTCTGTGGTCACTATCCTTTGGTAAGGATGGACCCGTGAATCATGTCTCCGCACTTTAGTAGCCATTGCACCTAGATTACAACAGGTCCATAAGGTTAGACATGGTTCAGCCCAGGAAACAAAACATACATGTAAAGCCTGTGGGCCACAGCTAGACCACAGAATGCTGCAGCAGAACTCTAGAAACCAGAGAAATACAGAACACATCTGATTTTGACCTTTTATTTAAAAGATCCGTTCAATATGAATCTCAATTTGAACTGGATAGCTGTGAAACAGGCTTTACATGAAATCTCATCTATATTCAAATTTATGCATGTTTCTACATGTAATACATATTCACAATATCAACACATTGGGTAGAAATTCATAAAAACAAGAGTAATAAATGCATAAAAAAACTGAATATTATAAATGTATAACTTACAACTTAAAATAACATAGTAATTGCTCTGACTTACAAGATTCTAAGACTATTTGAGACGGGCTGGCAAGGAATCATGTTTGAAAAAACAAAAAACACATACATACACAAAACAAAGGTGTGTTTTAGGAAAAAAAATTACTCGTGAAAGCAGCATAATTTGATAGCAAATGGTAATCAAGTTTCGACACCCTGTGATCGCTGTATGACAGCACCTGGCTCGTGCTAGCTACATTTCAGCAAATCGGCGAAATTACAAATGTTCTCTGCTCTGCTCACAAGAATTCATAAGTGAAATAAGAAAAAAAAAAAAACTAGAATAGACTGCAAATTCTAAGCACATTGATGATAAAATTAATTTACATCATCTCCTTCAAAGGTCAAAGATAACGCACAGAACAAATTGATTTGAAATAACTCTTGATAGCGGACTAGTAATTGGTTCAATAGCGAAGGCCCATTCAACACCAAGAGCGAAAATGTAAGTTAAAACACATGAATGAATCGTTTTTCTTTCTTTCTTTTGCGCCATATGTTGATTGCTAATTTAAAAAAAAAAAAAAAAAAAAAAAAAAAAAGTGATTTTAAATATTGAAAATTTTTATGAGCAAGTCCAGATAACATGTAGATGCAGCAAATTTTTTGGGAAGGGGAATATCGGTGTAATTGATTTAAGCACAAATGTGCAATATCAGATAAACACAACAGAAATTTGTTTCTGGTAGTGGAACCAAATTATTTAACACCTGAGAAGTTGGGGCTGTTTTACACCTTGAGAATGATAGGCATTCCAATTCTGCATGACTCTGCAGAGCTCCATGTGGGCCTACCAAGGTGTGACAGACTTCTTACGAAGCAGACAAAAAAAAAACATTTTAGAAAGATGAATATACCTCGTTTAAGACACAGATAAGTGGTCCCTTTCCCAGCCCGTCTCAGTAGCAAATGTTTTTTTTTTTGTGTGTCTATGTAGCTAAGTCTTTAATCACCTGGGTTACCCAGCATGCTAGCACGAGCTAGTCATTACATATTTACCTTTCAGTGAGTCCTGAACTGGGCCGGGTGACGACCCATCCAACATGCCCCCGTAAAACAACCCGGCAATACCCTCTTGCGGGGCACCGAAGGGTGAAGTGCCAAGCCCCCACGCCCGCTTACCTAGGACTCCGCTGTGCTCGATAGGATATTCCAGCAGAGACGTGGGTGCCAAGGCATAAGGGTAGTCATAGGGCGTGGTGTAGATAATGCCCGCGTCGGGCGTCGGGGGCACCAGGGTAGGGGTGCCATTGGGTAACACAGTGGCCATCTGAGTGGGCCGAATGATGTTCATGATGGGGGTCCCTGCCGGAGTGGGGGGCCTGAGGGCAGACGGGGGGAGGACCTGACCTGCAGGGGCCGCGATCAGACGCGGGCCTTGAGCAGCTGCTGCCGCTGCTGCAAGAGAGAACGCAAGGGTGTCTGCCATAAACAGAAGAGTGAAAGACAGAAAGAGCAAAAGGGAGAGAGCAAGAGACACCAAGAGAGAAGTAATGGGAGAGATAGAGCGATAGGGGAGGTTGGGTGTGTGAATGTGTATAAAGTTTTCAGAGCAGAAGGGGGAAAAACAGAAATGGACAGAAGGCACAAAAACAGATGTGTGAAAAGCACAGGCAGGGAAAGGAAAACAGAAGTACACAAAAAGAGAGAAAAAGGGGGTGGGTGAAAAAATAAAGGAAAATTAGTCCATGCAATGGTCAATGAACCACAAAAAAATTACACTCTAAAGCAAACTAAAACCCCACAACCAAAATCATTACAAAAATTAATCAAAACTAAAACACAAGGAGGAACTGATGATTGATCATACTGGGGGGCAAACCGATCATCAAAACAGAGGCACTAATACACAACACAGAGTCACTGATTTAAAGCAGCACATCTAAACCCAATGTCCTGCGGCATGTAGAGGAAAGAGCACTTCAGTTTGTGTGCTAAAAAATGCTGATGTAATTTCTTATAGTTGTAACTCTGAAGTGCACTTTCTAGAATTGATTCCACAAACTTGCCATAAGCTTTCCCACATGAATCAAAACCTCTACATGCCATTGGGACATTTAGTGCAGATGTGGAGAGGAAATAACCACAACAATGCTGAAAATTAAAACGCTTATAAACATTCTGCACTGAAGGCAAACAGATGTGTTTCTGTCTCCGTCATATATACCCAAATATGCATGCTCACATTCATAAATCCATACAATCATATATACAGTCATGCAAATATTACTTTACAGAGCAGTAAAAGCCCCAAACCCTTTGTCAATGTGGAAATGCATTGCGGTAATGAATATGTATAACATGGGTGGAATCGTATGCAAATATCTTTGAGCAATAATACAAGTTTATGACCTAAAGACAACTTAAAACACACAATCATGCAGCAAAATTATTCTGTATGCCACACCATGATTACGCAAGCTGTGATTGCAATTGGAACAGCTTTGAAAGGAGGTGGGAGAGAGAAAGAGGGAGACAGAGAAAAAGAGAGCGCGAGAGACAGGGAGGGATAAAGAGAGACAGAAATACTAGACTGTGGGCAGATGATTAGATGTTTTCATGAGGAGTGTGCAGCAAACAGGATTCTTTCTTGAATTAAAATGAGAATCTTATGTCTGATGAACTCTCATGTGCGCAGTGTTTTTTATTTAATTGCTCATTTATGGTCAGCACAGAAAATAACACACACACACACACACACACACACACACACACACACACACACACACACACACACACACATATATATATATATATATATATATATATGTATGTATGTTGCACGTGTGTGCATTTACATGTGGATTAGGGATGGATACAAGAGATGGATTATGGCTGGTTGTGATTTGATATTGTGTGTGTAAGCCCTATGCCCTAACAAATACGGGTGTGATTTTGTGTGTGTAAGCATTTAAACAAATCTCTTTAGTCACTGTGCAACACAATCACAGTTCTCACGTTATTCCCTAATAGTTAGCTTTATGACTGTCTTGTGGGTGTGCTGATGTTCAAGTCTATTTATTCTGGAGTGTGTGTCTATATAAAGTTCCTCCGCGTCTAGCTGTCGATGTGTGAATGTGTCTCCTTACGTGTTTTGATGTTGGTGTCTCTGTATGTTCCATTTAGAATGGCCAGCTCCATAAGCTGCATCTTCTTTAGATTATCTTCTCCTTCCGCCTACAGAAAGAAAAAGACCAATCAAAGGGGAACCCCATTAATCACACAACCAATCACCAATCAGTATTCATGCATGTTATATACACAACATTCCCAATCATAGTTATTAATGTTGTGCACTGCTGTTTGAGTGCGCTGAGCTAAAGACGATCACCGGTAAACTGAAGCGCTCTTTTAACTTAACCAAATGCATTCTATATGAGATAAATCAGATATACATCAATAAACACAATATTACAACGTACAATTGCACAAAAGGCTGCAAACGAACAGCGCGCATCTGAAGTGTCTCTGAAGGAATTAATGCATTATTTATCGGCTTTAAGATATCGGCCAAATTTTCTTATCAGGCCGATACCGATAACAGAAAAAATGAGCATTTATCGGCCGATACCGATATGGTGGCCGATATATCGTGCATCCCTATAAAATATATCTTATTTTAAATTAATAAATACACACAAAGTGCTGGAGTAGAACATATGAATAAATATTTACTCTTAGCAGGAACTAGAAGTCAAGTGCTTCTAGATCCAGAGAGAGACACAGAGAAAGATGCACACTTTCAATTACTAAGAAAGAGTAAACCAAACATGAGATCTCTTAACGCAGAGCAACTAAAATGCAAAAAAAAAAAAAAAGCGCAAAGAGACTTGTATTTCCAACTTCAGAGGGGGGGAGGAGAGGGGAGAAAGATAGAGGGAGTAGAAACCAGCTCAATTCAGATTTACACATCAAGCAACAGACACACTGGAGGGCTGGGACACCTTTAACTTTTCATGGTGTTTCAGAGTTTTCTTAGGAGAGCACACATCAAAGGACAAACTACTTTGACAGACACCATATTTGAGTGGTATTGTGAGAGTTTGCCCTTAAGGGACTTTGACTGCAGAAATAACACGGTTCTAGATTAGTACAACTCTACACATCCACATGTGTCAAAGCTGAGAGAAACCTTGAGTGATTTCCTCAATCAGAAAAAATAAAAAAAATAAAAACTGCACTGAAGCTACGGATGCCTCCGCATGAATGACTCACCCATTCCTGAGCACTTTAGTAATTCAATACAGACACAAAAACATTATTTTCTAGAAAGTTAAGCTTTTGTTTGAACCCTTCACATCCGAGGAGCTTGTGGAGAACCAATGAAGATTCATCTATGAGCTTGTTACAATAACACCACTCATTTGAAGACAGAACAAAAGAAAACGGGCTCAGGCTAATCGAATGCAGTGTGGAGAGACGAAAACACTCTTCATTTGTCCACTTAACTTCCAAGCCCGACAGGTGAAAAACAGTTTTCAGTGGTGTCCTTCACAGGTTTCATCCGGAATAAGTCTTGCAAATTTTCTGAGACCAACTCGCCAGCCCCCCCTTACACAGTGAAACTGAACCAAATTTCCGATGACCGAGCAGAACATCCTTCCTCTGCCTTTCAAATTATGTCTATTCGCTCTTATTCTGGCCAGCCGATCTCAGTTTTGGCATAGCTCTAATACTGTCTGAAGTGACAAGGAGTTGACCACTTGACAAGGGCAAAGATCTGCTCAAGGGTTTCTTGCTCAAGCATTTCACTGGCCACTTCGATATGTTAAGCTCCAAAAAAGAAAAAGGTGAGTGATTCACAAAATAGTCTGTGAAGGTGGAAATGTGTCATTCACTTACCCTCGTCACTTTAGAATCGTATGACTGACTTGACACACAAAACGTAAGATCATAGGAGATATCTTTCCCATTTCTACTCTTTTCCATTTAATGTAAACAGGAGCTGTCAAGCCTCAAAAAGCACAAAAAACATCTAGAGGTCACCATGAAATCAAAACTAATATTTCATGTACATAAAAACACACACACACACACACACACACACACACACACACACACATACATATACATATATATATATATATATACACAGAAAAGAAAAGAGATTAAAAGAAAGTCATATGCACCAAGTACAACGTGACAGTGAACGGATTCATATCTGAGAGCTTTAGAAAAGTTACTTTTTAGATGGAGTTAAGCTTTATTTTTAGTTACTACATTTGATTAGAAACAGAAAAAGTAAGGAAAGGAAATGCCAAAGAGAACATAAATCACCACATCCATCGTTATATAAACCATTATAATGGAAAAAACAAAACCATTATCCATAATAACTCCTAGCAAAAACAAAAGCATCAACTCCTTGTATTAGAGCAGATTCAAACAGAGGGTCAGTGCAAGGAAGGAAATCCAGGTCTGAGGCAGTCGGGCCTATTGATTCCCGTAAGAGGGGTGAGGCAGAGGATAAACGACTCTAAAAATCCCCAAAATACCATAAACTATCACACTCATTTCTGCTGAGCAGGACTTTGTGTGGTTGGCACAGCTCTAAATCCAAATAACAACATCTCAGTGCTGGCCATGAAAGCAGATGGAGTCGATTTTCTCTCGCCCCACAAACGAAGACTTTGTTTCTGGCTTATTCTGCAGGGTATTTAATGAGGACAGACTTCCTTTGAGGGCCGACGACGCTGCTCCTCAGAGTCACCGTATAGACTGGACATTTCTGTTTGAGGTCAGGCCAATTTTTTTTTCTTCTTTCATTTTTATAACACCCTCTTTCTTTGCTTCTTCCTCCTGAACTACAGGCATTCTCAGGATGTTTGTAAAAAATGTAGAGATTATTCCTAGGCGAGAGAGGGAGGAAGGAAATAAAGGAAGTGCAGCTTTTCCAGAGAGCTGTGTGTCATCAGACGGGACAAAACCATTATCCATAATAACTCCTAGCAAAAACAAAAGCATCAACTCCTTGTATTAGAGCAGATTCAAACAGAGGGTCAGTGCAAGGAAGGAAATCCAGGTCTGAGGCAGTCGGGCCTATTGATTCCCGTAAGAGGGGTGAGGCAGAGGATAAACGACTCTAAAAATCCCCAAAATACCATAAACTATCACACTCATTTCTGCTGAGCAGGACTTTGTGTGGTTGGCACAGCTCTAAATCCAAATAACAACATCTCAGTGCTGGCCATGAAAGCAGATGGAGTCGATTTTCTCTCGCCCCACAAACGAAGACTTTGTTTCTGGCTTATTCTGCAGGGTATTTAATGAGGACAGACTTCCTTTGAGGGCCGACGACGCTGCTCCTCAGAGTCACCGTATAGACTGGACATTTCTGTTTGAGGTCAGGCCAATTTTTTTAACACCCTCTTTCTTTGCTTCTTCCTCCTGAACTACAGGCATTCTCAGGATGTTTGTAAAAAATGTACAGATTATTCCTAGGCGAGAGAGGGAGGAAGGAAATAAAGGAAGTGCAGCTTTTCCAGAGAGCTGTGTGTCATCAGACGGAGGGAGGCTCAGGGGAGCCGTCCCTCTGATTTAAGCAACAAAAGCTGACACAGAGAGAACGTTTCCACACACATTCTGGGTGTGAGACATCAGGGAAGGCTGCTCAATAATCCTGCTCTATCCGCAGGAATCAGATTCAATCAATGGGGTCTATTTGTAAGGGCAGCGGAGTGAAGCAGCTCTCATTGGCCGTGGGGGAGGACAGGGGACGCTAGACTGTGACAGCAGCGCTTGTGAGCACATCAATTTTGTTACACGCACAGAAGCAAGCATTTCCTCTCCATAATAAAACGTTTACAGCCATTTCCAAATCCAATTCCTTTTCAGTGCAGATCTGTGGGATGGCTGGTGTCCACCAGCACGTGCTTATTTCCAGCAGAGAAACTTGCATGCTTCAGACGGGGGGAGGCTCAGGGGAGCCGTCCCTCTGATTTAAGCAACAAAAGCTGACACAGAGAGAACGTTTCCACACACATTCTGGGTGTGAGACATCAGGGAAGGCTGCTCAATAATCCTGCTCTATCCGCAGGAATCAGATTCAATCAATGGGGTCTATTTGTAAGGGCAGCGGAGTGAAGCAGCTCTCATTGGCCGTGGGGGAGGACAGGGGACGCTAGACTGTGACAGCAGCGCTTGTGAGCACATCAATTTTGTTACACGCACAGAAGTAAGCATTTCCTCTCCATAATAAAACGTTTACAGCCATTTCCAAATCCAATTCCTTTTCAGTGCAGATCTGTGGGATGGCTGGTGTCCACCAGCACGTGCTTATTTCCAGCAGAGAAACTTGCATGCTTTTAACTCATTGGACATTGGAGAGATATATTACACACACAGAGCCAGGTAAGGTATTTTTATTTTTATTTTTTTTTTTTACAAGATTTTATATCCAAGTTCAAATTTTAAGAATGTTGAGACAGGAAAAGAAAAGAGAAAGTTCTATTTGACATTATACATTTTCAAGACTTAATACGGTTAACTTAGTCACTTCCTGCTCTTCCCAAGTTCCCTTAACCACATAAACATCCTTCAACTCCACCCTCGCTACCAAACCACCCACAATCTACATGATTCAGAACTCTGACGGCATTGTTACAGCTTTAGCATGAACTTCAGCACTCACCCAGCCAACGAAGAGCGATTACAGCACATGACAAGCAGTTACACCACCCTTCTCCTGTCAGCTGCGTAGAGGTAAAGCCCTGTAAACGCTCCGACAGCTGGCTTGAGTAGAACTAAACCTAAGCTTGAGAAATTTTCAGAGTAAAATTCCCTATCATTTCTTTCATTCAGGTAGTTGATGGAACAGAGGGTTTATTTTTAGGTGTGAAGCACATATATGTCTCTGGTTTGTGATAGTAATTCAATGGACTTCAGTGGGAACTAGGGCTGTGCAATATATAGAAATTATCGAAATATCGCAATATACATATCGCTACAGCTTGCAATTTTTGGGGCCATGAACAAAAGACAGAAAATGACTCGCTGTTCTTACCTAAATAACTTTTGTAGCTTAAATAAGAATCAGTGCATATTGAATCCAACGAGTAAATACTAAGCAGTGTTTTATTTTTCCTTTTTATTATTCAGTACCTAAACTCAAAATGAAAATTTTCCTAAAATGAAATTTTTATGTAATGCTTGAGTAAAACACATACAGTTCACTTTCAGAAGTTGTTGTAGGGGTGCTTTCTTATTAGAATCAGAATTAGCTTTATTCACCACTTAAGTGTGTGCAAACAAGGAATTTGTTGTGGTTTTACAGGAACTCTTGGTACATACATACAAATAAACATCTATATATGACACAAGATAGTTATAGAAGTTCACAGAACAGACGCAGAGTAAAACGGTTTCATCTGAGCATGTGGCACTTTAAGCATTATCATATCGCATTATTTAATGAGTTATCGCATTTTTCTTCAATATCGCACAGCCCTAGTGGGAACCTTCACTGAAAAGTAGCCTGCAAGTAGAGCCATCAACATCCTCAATGTATCATCAGCGACGATGCAACAATACCATTTTTTCTGAAATGATCCGATCCCAAAAGTATCGGCCAATTCCGATCAGAGCATTTAAAAAAAAAAAATCATGTAGAATTTATATACTTGTGTGTTGATGTGATCATCACTCTTGTGTGTGTTAAACACAATCTGCTAAATATAGACAACTTTATTTTACTGAAAAATAACAAATGAAAAATATAATTATATTCGATAAGAAAAAAAATAAGATTATAAACTAGGTTAGTGGATAAATCATCAGCAAAAGTTATTCAAGAAAATTCATGGGTGCACAATAATTTTATAAAATCAATAAACTAAACATTTAGTGAAACAACATTATTTAGTGGGAAACAAATAAAAGTTAATAAGTGTAGGACTGACGCGCTTGAAGCAACACGGAGTCACAGCGCTCCGCATAAAAAAGCGAGAGATATCGATGCGTAGTGTATTATATCTGTGCAATATATTATTGAGCCTTTTCTTTTAACAGTTTTAAATCTTACAAAGTTTGACAGTTTGAATGCTGAATGATGACAGACAGACGCAGCGGAGAGAAGAGTTTACGTGAACTTGACTTAAAAATTCATCTGTACTTCACATTAATCTATGGAACGGCTTCAGAACACTTAAAATATAGTGCACGAAAACTTTATGGTGCTTTATGATGTTTTTGTGGCTTTCGTGGGGCTTAACAATAACACAATAGTATACGCACAATATAGGATTTGGATCGGTCTCGTCTGACTGATACCAGATCCGGCAGAAAATCCCAGCATCGGAGCAGATACCGATATGGAGTATCGGATCGATGCATTCCTATCAGCGACATGAAATAAAATTTAAATACTGCAATGCATCTGTTATTCAGTAATCAATAATACCTTATTTGAAAAAATTATCACACCTCAAAAAGGTCATGAACATTGATTCACATATAGTAATGGATGGTGTTTAAAATGAGGGGATGAAATACATCTATAGCAAGTATTCTCACAGTATTCCTAATTTCAATACATCCAGCAGTTATGTGCCTGGGCTGAAAATGCAAAAGGTAGCAGGTTTGATCTCGGAGCAGTTTTCACCTAGGGTAAGACGCACAACATGTCATGTACATTGCTCCGGATAAAAGGGTCTGCAAAATGACAACCATATAATATGTAGGCCAGATCTGAGCCTGATAGCTGTATTTAAAATGTTGCACAGATGCTTACATGCACTGGACAAAGGCATCCATACGGGATTACGCTGGATTTCGGCAGAGCAGGATGTGAGGACAGAGATCAGCGTGAGCAAACAAATAAAATAAAGCACAACAGAAGATGAGGAGGGAGGGGTGCAAAAAAACAGAGGGAACATTAATGTGATCCATGATTTCCACTGGTGCAACACATTGTAAAACCTTCAGTTGACTTGCACTCCTCTCTCTCGCTTTCTAATTTCCCCTCCCCTCTTCCTCTTTTGCTGCCAGACGATGTTTTGTTCTGCTCCTATGATCCTTTAATGCCACCCAATCGAGCCGAGAATATCTTGAAAGGATTTGGGAAGGCTGATCTGGAGGTTTAAATACTGCCGGATTTGCATCAGATTCCGAGATTTGAGAGTCAAAGCTGATCCGCGTGCTCCCTGTGCCGCCTGGGCTGTCAGATCTCGACTGTGACCCAACCTCGCCCGCTTTACAACCCCCTTAACCTTGTGTTCAGTGTCAGGAGGAATGAATCAGCAGAGGAAAAAAGGCCTGAATAAATAAATCTGCAAATCCCAATAAAAGCAGCACTCTTATGACTGGCCCTTGAACATGCAGTGGGGATTGATGGACCATATTGAGGCTAATTTGAAAACAGAGCTTCCCCAATGGCCTAGCAGAGGTTACTTCACAGTCAAGGTTAGCAGCTGCAAAGCAGATGCATGAAATGAAAAGTGTTGGCCAGCGCAGTCAAAGTCTCTACTACGATAGCCAAACTGCTCTGTGGGTCAGGGCCAATATATTAGCAAGCAGAAGGCACAGAGCCTGATATACTAATGCATGCTGCGTGAAAAGATGTTTTGCTTGAACAAAATTGGAAAACATATTGCATTTGAAAGAGTCCACACACAAACTTGATGACATGTTCAGTTTTGCTGACTTCAGGACACACTGTGTACTGCCAATGGGAGATTACAAATTAAGAGTAATGGAGATGTATTGGGCCAGATTGCAACTAAAAAAAAGCTCCTAGAGAAGGTCAGAATAAACTAATCTAAATTAAATGGGGGAAAAAAATGCTCAAACCGGACCGCCTACTTGCACATTTCTTGCCTATGGACTCAGCTAACTGTGGCCTAAGATAGAAGTTATAAAATGCTCGAAATGCAAACAAATTTAGGTAGCGCCTACAACCGCAAACGTACGTCCTAACACAATCCTGTTCCGCCCTCGAAAACAGTGCGAGAAGATGAAAGGAATCCATTCTTTGCTCTCTCCGCGAGATTGGTTTCGAGAGCATTCTCTAGATGCCATGGCTGATCCTAGTGGTCCCTGTCCCCATCTGACTCTGAATGAGCGGATAATTAGCCCATACACCGTGTAACAGGGGTGGGAGTGCAGAGAGCCAAAGGGGGGCACAAAAACATCCCCGTAACTAGGCTAGTGCACAAACACTGGCGTTTCAGTCTGCAGCTATTCTCCCCAAAGTAAAAGGATTAGTGGCCTGTTCAAAGGAAATGCAGTTGGACTGATGTCCGCAGGGGGTCTTTTATGGGAACCAGAAGAGATTACAGCCAACTGTTTTCAGAAGAGTCAGGGGCTGGACTAACCTCTAGAGGTGGGCTGCAAACTAAGAGGTTTATGTTATTTATCCTGATAGCTTGTAACAGGAAGGAGAGCTTGGGGATGGACTCTTTAACTTTTCAAAGACGCTAGTTGACTTTGTGCCTCTTTCCAGAACAAGTTATGATTATATCCATCACCCATTCAGAGTCTTTATTCGGGCCGTCTTGAGCTATCATTTCAGCATCCAACTCTATAAGAGTAAAAAATGTCACACAGAGATTTGTTTTGAGTTGTTTCTGAAATCTCATCCTTCACTCTATGTGACTGAAAGAAGGTGAAGTAAAAAGGTTTAGGTTGATTAGGGATGCATTAATATTAAAATAAAATTTTAATTCTGACACGAGCTGATAATTATTTTCACATTATTGCTATTAACCGATAAATTATAATACAATTCTATATTCTTTCTCTTTCCTTCGGCTGCTCCCATTAGGGGTCCCCACAGTGGAATTATCCACACTGCCATTTGGCACAGGTCTTATGTCGGAAACCCTTCCTGATGCAACCTAGCACTAAGAGTAATACAATTCTAAAAAATATCAAATAATTTGCCTAAATAAAATAAAGAGACACACAAAAAAGAAATCATTAGTGAATTTAGGCATCAAAACATTATAGTGTACAGTATGCAAAAATTTATATTCACTTAGAGATTTGCTAAAAATTACACTTTGAATTTGAATTCTTTGAAAAACATTACAAATTTACTTTCCACTGTTTTATCTAGCAGAAGCATTCCCAGATTTCCAATAAGGGGTGTAGGATTGGAAGGGAGTGGAAATTAAAGCAGCTCCATCTCTTCTTATAAAGAATAATTAGTTAGTTTCTGCACAGTTGAGTAAATATAATTTTTCCAAAAGCTTTCTGTTGGCAGTAGGGCACAGCTACAGTCAGAAAAGGAAATTGCTGTAGAAAAATTTGTGCATTACCACTCACAAAGGGTTGTACAAAAAAATTCCTTAAATTATCAGTATATCTGCCTTCACACTGTAAGTATTCTCTTGGGCCTAATGTTGATATTCTGAGGGGAGGAGGCATAAAGCAAACTGCTCGACAAAATCCTTGTCACACTTTCAAAGACAATCATTTGACTGAACTTCAGGCTCTTGTGCCTCATCTGAATTGAGCAGATTAAACAGAAACCTGCAGAGAGAGTGAGAGCGAGCAGGTCTGAAGGGAGGTGGCATGCCTGAACTGAGCTCTACACAACAGGAGGGCACCTACCCTGGGTCAAGGCCACCTGTTCTTCCCCTACAGTAGCGCTGCTAGAGTACAGCTAATTTGGGCTAGCGAAAAGTGCCGGCTAAAAGATGAGGTCACGCTAGCTTAAAAAATTGTGAGTTGTTTGGTTCAGCTTGTTTGGTTTGATGCAAATAGACTAATCATTTCTTTTGAAAATTACTACCCGCTTAACAAGACCTGGGAGAACGCTGAAAACCGTAGCACCACTTCTACTCCAGCTAAATGCTGCAGTTGCACACTGCTATGCAGCTCAGCGTACTCTGAAATGTGTAGTTAGCGATAACTGGGAGGCCCTCAGGGTCACTGTTGGAACACTTGACAGGGCCATAGCAGTCTGAGAAGAGTGGGCAATTGAAATCCCAGAGAGAACAACAACTTAACGAGACCGCATGTTCGCTAGCAGAGATAAGTGGCATTAACCCAAAAGCACAAAATGATGCATGTCTTTGTAAATTATGCATCAGTATCATAAAAAGACATTCTAATAGAACAGTCAAAAAACAGAGCAGTTAAATAAAACACTCCCTACAGCTTCAGTTTATCATTTCCACTTCAGAAAGGCGATTAACATTAGCGGGCCTATTTTTCAACCACAAAACAGCTTAACAGCAGACGAGAGCATCTAAAATAATTTGATGTGAAATGTGATTTTTAGACAGTAAATAAATGCCGGTCTCATTTTACTATGAAACTACTGTCTCATTTGTAGTGACACTTGTTATGCCAGGAAAATCACTTTAAAGCTGAAAATGAAAAGACAAATCCCATTGCACTGTGTGAAGTGGTTCACTTCGCACATCGCCGCTTGAATTTGTGCCTTTAAAATGGCAGGTGCTCAGGTGAAAATAGGCACAAAGTAAATCCCAGTCTATTCTGGGTCTGCTCTTTCCATTCTGTTCAGTGAGTCTGACGAACTGCCAGTCCAACGGAGCGTTTGAAGCTGCTGCCAGCAAAGGCCGGATTAGCATACAGACCCCAAGAGAAGCCTTTTCCTGTCGCGGTTCTGGTGGTCAGTAAGCCTGGGGTGCAAACCACGGCTCCAATCAAGAAGACAACGGAAAGTAAAGGAGGACAGCTGCTTTAGGGAAGAAGATAGTGAGGGAGAGCTTACTATAAAGCAGGAAATAGAACAGAAGGATAACAGTTCTCCACCTCTTGGGTCTCTAGTACTAAAACTGCCAGGACCAGCTACCATATCGGCACCATCAGATGTAGGAAGTTTGCCAATGCTTAAAAAGAAAAAAAGCTCTGGACTGCTACAGGCAAATATATATTCAATATTGACCAATATCTGATATGGGCCAATAAATAATATGGTACCAATTTACAGTGAAACACATGCAGAATACAACATTATGCTTTAAGTACGTCTACAGTATCAAGTCCCCTGACCCTTTGTTCTGTTTGTTCCAACACTTATGCAAGGAGCAGCAATGAGAGCTGATGGCTCTCCAGCTATGAGCCACATCACAGTGGCAGTGCACGGGGCTTTTACAAGCTCACGGCCGAGGATGTTCCCATTACCCATGATCCTACACTCTAAACCCTGCAGCTGGGGCTTGAGTCTGATCGGATGCGACACATGCTCTGAAAACAGGGACACAAGAGCACTCTCGGACGGGTTGCACTGACCTGCAGGGCAACTTGAACGCATTTCAGGAGGCTGTGGTCACAGGTGGTTGCATTCACAGCGATTTTTTTCCTGTCTTTTGTCCTCCAAGATCTCCAATGATCTCAGTCCAATGAAACTCAAGCCTCATTGAAGTAGTCAAGTAAAATACAGTTAAATTCCAGCCACTCCAAGGATACATGCAGCTGCATTCTTTAAAGGATAGTTCATTTACATATCTTTCCAAACACAATGGGCCTCATTCATGAAGCATTCGTAAATATAGGAGTAAATTCTGAGTAACTTGCGCGTTAAACGGACCTTCCCGAAAACTCTCCTCCAGATTGACAAACGCTTCGTAAACGTCCGATTTGATAGTTAAACGTGTATGTTAATGAATTCCAATCATTCGTAAACAGGGCGCTCGTGCACGCTCATTCACAATTACCATAATCCCCGCCTATAATTACAGCTACGCAAATTGCATGTTCAGGAACGCAGTGGAATATTCTGGTCTACTTTCTCAGGTTGTGCTCCAGAATGTTGCATAAACGCAAAAATGACTAATAGGCCATATGCATATCAATAAATATTCAATAACGTGTGTCCACCAAAGTGTTTTTAGCCTGCTGAAAAATGTCAGGCGCTTTTCTAAAAATGACCAGTTGGTGGCGCTTGAGAATGCTTTGGTGGCACAGCGTTTTTCCAGCTGTCGATTTGGTTGCTATGATGTGGAATATCCAGGGCAGTTCATTTTGAAGAATATTACTAAATATAAAAATGCAGTAACCAGCAATGTTAACTTCTCTATTGTTGTTCAGTTGTTGTACAAGTAGGATGATTGGTCGGTGTAGTATTTGTCCTGCCTCTTGTCCACTGATTGGACGGCTGGGTAAAACAGTGATGAGCGCTGCGGTTTACCCAAAGCTAAACAGTTTAACAACTCTCAGCTTGAGAAAAAAAAAAAAAAAAAAGATCAAAAACTTGTACAATATTATGATGGCAGTGCATCAAATTTCAGTGTCATCAGTTTGCCAAAAAGAACACAGAACGTTTTATGCACCATTTACACATGGCAGGGAGCAGGTGTAAATTTATTTGGTACCAACTAACATTTTGAAAATACGAACACTTTCATGAATCCGAAAAATTACGTCAGAACAGCTTTACGAACAATTTACAAACATTTATTCTGCTCGTGTTTCATGAATGAGGCCCAATGTGTTTATTTGATCTGTGGGACACAAAAGATGATATTTTGAAGAATTTTATAACCCATATAATAAAGCCCATATAATAAACCAAAACATTGAACCTCATTGGCTTTCAACATTTTTCAAAATATACTCTTGTGTTCCACAGAACACAAAATCATACAGGTTTGGTACAACATGTAAATGGGGGCAGAATTCTCTTTTTTTAGGAAGAACTATCCTTTAAATTAAGAGGTGCTCAAAAAAACGGTGCAAGAATATGATAATGAATTTATTTTAAACACCGAATGATTAGCAATTGGATTGGTGGCATTCTCACCACACATGCCGAAACAACAGCAAGCAGCCAGATGGCATTTTGTTCTGGTTTGTCACATGGGCCTGATAGGAGGTGAGAGTGATTATGCGTGTTGAAGAAAAGGTGTTTATTGATCACGATGAGTTGGCCGCCCAGAACAGTCCTAGTTTCAGGCAGCATTCCACAAGACACGTGGCCGGCGAGTTGACGGCGAGAATTTGGCTGACGAGGACGTTACGCACCACAGACCACGACGTATATTATACACCATCTGTCTCTCTCTCGCCATTCCTCTGAGCCTAAGAGTGAGTGAGAGGTCTATAACCAGGTGTAGGGTGTGAAATTAACTGCGTTCCTGAATTGAGAAAAGATTACAAATGCAAAGCACCCATGACAACTCAGAGAGGCTTGAAACTTCTCCAGATCGGGGACTCATTGTGCTCGGTAGAGGCGCTGAATGTGATGGTTATTGGAGTGCACGGGATAAAAGATGTGCCAAGAGAGACCGTGTGAGAGAGTGGGTGGGGGTGGGGGTGTGTGTGTGTGTACGCGCGCATGTGTGTGTGTGTGTGTGTGTGTGTGTGTGAGAGAGAGAGAGAGAGAGAGAGAAGAGAGAGAAGAGAACAGGGCTTCAGGCTACAGTGCAAACACTGCTAACCCAGTCACTTTGTTACAGGCAAGGACGAGCCCATTCACGGAGAGATGCTGGAAGCATTGTGTGAGCGAAGCTCCCCATTTCTCTTCTTCTCTTTCACCTCCCTCCCCCTTCCTTTGTGGCCTTTTAAGATATTGGAAGCATCATGGAGGACACAGGGAGCAGCAAGTTGGCTCTCTAGTCGATTTCTGCCTACAAGCGCAAGCGGAGTTGAAACGCTGGGAAAAAAGGAAAGCAATAAGAAAGGAAGGAATAAAGGAAAGGGCCAGACTGCTGGGCTACAGATACTATACGCACCCACGTAAAGCTCCAAAGCCACTGAGCTCTGGAGGCAAAACAGTTACTACAGATATGCCACAATCTAGCAGGAAGTGCCTCCCTGACAAAAACCAAACACAAAGAGAGACCGAAATGCTACATGTTCCTTATAGCCAGGGGCATCCACAAAAGAAACTATTAGCAGTACCGTACTGAATTTAAAAAAGGTATTAGTCCACCATTACAATTTTAAACCTTTGCTCACTCCTGTCAACGGCCGACCCAGTGCGCTGACTGACACTAAAATAACCAGAAAAATATTTTGACACGCCACTTTAATTAGCCGAGGTAAAGGGAATGGACACATAGTGGCCTAGATTCTTAATGAGATGTTATAGGTGTGAGCTTCTATTTCCCATCATTCCCTAGTGTGCTGATGCCAACTGGGAGCAGACATGCTAAAGTATGGTTTTGTGGATATAACGTACCATTCGTAGCAAGGGGGTATTTCAGGGTGAATATCTAGTATTTTCCCAGAAGGCCTTTCACTGGGCCTCTGAGAATGTAGTGACTGCAGGATTAACACTGACCTCACATACCAACAGAGCTACTGTAAATCATTAAAAATGACTTGCTGCTGTCTGTTAGATGGATTCTCTCTCTCAAACACACACCTCGAGGGGAAATGAGGAATGTCACCTTGTAGCACAGAATCTCTCTTGGCAATTTTGACACACTGCATCTTCTAAACATCTAAATCCACAACACCCATCACGGGCGTCAGCTCTCCTAGGTTTAGCACCCCTAATGAGAAAACCAATTTGTCAGTTTTTTAACACATCTGAGAGGCTAATTGCTTCATCGGAAGGAATCACACTGTTTTATTCTCTCTGATCATCTCCAAATGGGCTGGTGTATAAACCATTAAATTAAATTAACAGGGATCTGATATGTAGACGTGTCCCCAGACTACAATGCATCTCTGCAGCATCGGAGCTTGTCACGAAATCTGCTGGAGATTAGAGCAGCCTCGTAAGCACAGTTGCTATAATCCTGCAGCTTTCCCGGTCTTCAAAAACTGGGCCTTATCATTGAGAAACTTGGAAAGTAAGCAAATTCAGAGACAAATTGGCATACATGGGATGGGTGACGCTGCCTAATCATGTTGGTTACAAGTACACTAAAAGTACACAAGGCTTGATCGACTCATACAATCAGCACATATCAAAATGGAAATTAGCAAATGCAGTTTTAGAGAGAAGATCGCTGATTAGTTTTTAACCTATACCATTTTCAGTCACAGGTGGATTTGGCAAAAACAAACAGTCTGCATGCTCTAACAATAAGTCCATTATTTTTAGCACTTCATAACACACAGACTTAAGCCACATTTAATACGTGACCATAACAGGGATGTGCGTTCTATATTAAAATAGACTGTAAATGATCTTAAGGAAACTTTGAATAGTTAGAACAGATAAGTTTGTTAGGGGCATTCACATAGGATGTGATCTTGTGTTCAGAAATAGCTGGACAGAG
The DNA here is from genome assembly GCF_001515645.1 of Sinocyclocheilus grahami. Lineage (NCBI taxonomy): Eukaryota > Metazoa > Chordata > Actinopteri > Cypriniformes > Cyprinidae > Sinocyclocheilus > Sinocyclocheilus grahami. Next base: position 1,414,304 of record NW_015505313.1, on the reverse strand, counting down.
CACAACGGAATGGAGCTAGTGTAAACTTGACAATCTTAAACTCAATGCTCATGAAGAAAGATACTACAAAACACACAAAATGTGTGATTTTAAAGGCATAACTTATTTGAGAAGGTTTTACCTCACAAACTACAATTAGTGTTTTATCAGAGTCCATAATCCACACCTGCATTTGTCTCCACCTTCCTCTATGTCTGTTTAGCAGTAGGGTACTAGCGTCACAGCTTACAGAGAGCGATTTGTTTCACACTTCTCGAAACATAATCAATTTTAACTGTCATCTCAGAAAGATTCATCAGCCCTCCTGAGCCTTCTGCTCCCACTGAGTGAACCGCTTGACTTCTAAAGTTACTGATCATTTGCTGAGCTGTAAATGTACAAAACCAGATAAAACTGAATTTGACGGTGGGCCATGGTGTAAAGCTCTAAATCTGAATTTTATGTTATAAGTCAAACTCAAAAAGATATGGATATGTAGATACGCATTGCTCTCTGAGTGTTTTATAGGTTACAGTTTTAAACATCAAGTGTGTGTCAGCACTTTCATGAACAAAGACAGGGTGTCCCTCCAGTGAAGTTGTACACAGAGGACAGGGGTGTGAGAGAGAAACTGTTTGACCAGTATCTGGTATGTCTTTTCCACCAAAATGTTGCTGGTGCTCTTGCCGGCACAGTTTTACACTTACATGTGCAAGTATGAAAAAAAAGAAAAAATTCTTTATTCTATCAAAAGCTGCTTTCATAACAGTCATAATTATTTAAATATACAATGAATGCCATTTACAAACATAGTATTCATAAAATAATTAAGGATGCACCAATATTAAACTATGACCAATATCCAATAAATTATATTTAAAAAAGCACTTAAATGAATAACAAATTAAAATAAATAAAAGCACTAAATTATAAGATATGAATACATTCAAAAAATCTGCAAGACAGCAGAAAGGCTGTATGCGATGCCATGGGTAAGTGAAAAGACAGGTGAGACTGGAGCAGAAGAACTGTGGGAAATGATCCGCATGTAAAAGTGTGGCTCGATTCTTATCTTTTTCCTTCCATTACGTTCCTGTCTTAATCCTCTCACTCGCTACTACCTTCATTACCAGCCCACCTTCAACTCAAATCTCTCTCTCGATGTCTCTTCCTTCTTCTGTCTCTCGATGGGAGTTGAAAAGTTCACAGGGCCTTTGAGCCGAATCTCTCAATCACCCCCTTCTAACCCTGGCCTCTGAGGCTGTGTGTGCGTGCATACCCACCGTTCATGCACTCTCTCCGAGTCTGACGATCATTCAAATGCTGAGTGTGGAACTGATTCCTTGAGCAAGGCTGAAAATTTCAATTTGGTCTCTGCGAGCGGGAACCGTTCGGCTGTGGCAACTCTTCAGGGCCCGAGCAGGGATTACAGATTCATGCTGTAATGTGCTAGCTGCCTCTCAAGGTAGGTAAAAATCAATATTGCAGATGTTTATAAAACAGAGAGCCTCTCTCGGAGAGCTCTGAGACCCGTTACTGCCCCCCTTTTCTCTGCCCTAACCAATTAAATCCTTTCCACAATGACAAAATGAAGAGAGCCGAGGGGAAACAGACTGTGACCTCGTCTGTTTTATGATGTATTTAATAAGACAATTTCATGCCTCTAAATGAGCCAAAGATATCCTTCATTAAGACTGCACGAGCTGAGATGGACGGTTTGTCATTTAATCCAGTTTAGCATGGCATGATAAAGGGCATTAAAGTCCATCTGCCACACACAAAACCAGCATGTTTAAGAGGGGCTTTATCTGTACAGCAAAACTTAAATGGATACACCAGCCAAGATGAAAATGTTGCCGTCATTTACCCACCCCATGCCATGATCACATGGACGTTTTATTATTGCAAGTCATGGTCACAGCACCACAAACTTGCAGCAGGCAGTGTGTCACTTAAAAATCATCCTCTTATATTAAAGCAAATCGATTCAAACTTGTCAAGACACGGCTAAAAGCATCTTATTTTACAAAGAAACTCATGATGAAGGTGTAATGATGACAGTTTTCACTTTTGGGTAGAATATCCCTTTAAGTAAATTAAAAGATTAGATACAAATATGTACAGCAGGTTACATTTACACTATGAAAACAATCTCTTCTGGGAAAGATTTCAGTTTTGTATAAAAGACCAAGAGCGTTGTGTAACTCTGAATGAAACACATGAGTAGAGCAAACACAGGCCTCCTGAGAGCCTGAGCATAGTTTGTGTGTGTATACACGGTGAGGATGACTTTGATCTCAGGGGTGCATAAGGTCGGAGTGAAAATTTGGAGAGACCATGTAGCCATTTACTCATCTCCCACCCACACACTGTACAGAATGAGTCACACACACTCAGCCGGCCGTGTGTTTGTTTTCTTTGACGAGCGTGTGTGTGTACTCGTGTATGTGTGTGGAGGGTTTAAGGCCTCCCCGCTCAAACGGAACAAAAGAGATATGAGCATAAAGAAGGGGAAAAAATCCCCAAACAAGAGGCAAAATGTGGGGTTTCTGGCCTAGAGAGAGAGTAGAAAAAAAAAAAACCTGCACAAAGAAACAGGAGAAAGCGAGCGCCTGAGAGCAGTCAGAGAACGCCAAGGACTCCATGTCCTGCTCTGAAATGAAGCGAGAGGCACATGGCTGGGCGGAACGGCTGCTTCTGGCCAGGTTTCAGTGGGTCGAAGCCTTTCCACCATGTCGCCTGATAGGGAACAGGCTCTTGCAGCTGTCCAGCCATTCTGTTCACTGCAGGCAAAACAGCCTGGAGCCAGAGACCCTGAGTTAAGCGCCCCCACCCCTTGCGGCAACCGACGGAGGAGCGGAGAATAGAAAGGTGGAATGGCGCGGAAATATGTGGGAAGCAGGTTGCAGAGCGCCATTTGTTCTCTGTTGGGAGCCTGAGATAAAAATATAAAATTTTAGCAGAAGACTGAAGCCAGGGGTGGGATTAAAATCCGGCCCATATGCACAAAGGCGTCACACACCTAGAACAGGAAGCAGCATAAAGCATTTTGCTAAATCCAACACTGTTGCCTTACAAAGCACAAGCCTCGAGCAGGTCTGCAGAGAAGATCTCAGAGGTCAAAACATTTGTAGCAAATCACTTTCCGCTAACACAAATACGCTAGGTAACTATAAATGCGTGTTTGCAACTTACTGCAGGCACCAGTAGCTTCTTGACTTCTTCGACAGCTCTTCTCATCTTGATCTCGGCACGTGTCTGTGTGTCCTCCACTGTGATCAGCACGTGCAGGTCTTCATTTAGGTGCTCCCAGTTTGGCTTCCCTCTGTTCTGCTCCTCCTGAGAAATGGAGACGACAAAAGAGAGAGAGACAAAGTGAGAATGTTAGTAGTGGTGACAGGATTTTTTAGAGGACATCTAACTTTGAGTGAGTGAGACATTTTTTTGTTGCCATAGATGACAGCCGGCACTCTGATGCAGCCTCACAGAGAGTTAACCGTAGAAAGACTATGGTTCCGCAAACAGCAGCTATTACCCCAGAGCACATTAACATGCGCTGGGAGTAGAATACTTACCACCACCACATTTCCAAATAGTCAGGCAGCTGCCACACACATTACTGTAAAAATGACAAATTCTGATAACTAGTGGTTTTGCCACTAATTTTAGGTATGGTCATATGCTGTTCAGCACACACTAATCAATGGATTTTCATGAGCAAGAAAAAAACATTAAAATATTAAAACCATTACATACCAACCAACTGCAGACTTTATTTGTTCATTATAAGTTCAATGAAGTCTAACGCACTGATCCAAGTGGAGGCCAAAAATATCTTAATTTTAATCAGAACAGGAAAAGCAGTGAAGCTCTTTGAGCACAATTCTCCCAGCGATCATTTAAAATGGCCTGCAGTTGGTGTGCATGACCGTTTGATTGGCTTGGGTTAACAGCAGCCTCAAAAGAAAGCCATTATGCTACAGCAGAGCCATCTGAACAGCCGGAGGTGCTAAACTGAATAAAGAAGAAGCTTCACTCTCTTGAGGGTGGGTCTTTTTCAAATCCAACAATTACCCACCACCCAAGCTTTCAATGCCTCTCCAGAGCCTGACAGTTCATCTAGCTTGGAGTAGAAGCAACCCTACAAACCTGATGGATGAAAGGTAAAAAAAAAAAAGAAAAAAAAAAAAGAATATTCACCAGCCACCCATTGCGCCAAAATATACATAAAAAAAAGTTAATAGTCAGAGACTGAAGAGATGTGTAAAATCTAAAATATAAGCCTGGGCAATAAAACTGTATCGATATTTATCGACGGTACCCCTTCTTCGATAACGATAGAAATTTTTTTTTATATAGCGCACGATATAGGCACGTGCTATGAGTGATGCAGACAGCACACACAAACACGAACACATGCTGAAATGAGTGCTGTGCCTGCCTGTGATGAGGAGATTGTGAATAAAGAAGGAATATTAGTCGAATTTAAAATAAACCTTTGCATTTGAATGTTAGGTGTGCATCAGGGAGTGGTCATGCGGTGAGTGATGTAAGTGATGTTGTTGCAGTTTTGTAAGTCTAGCCCACAAGAAGCACCACTGCTGCGTTATTCATTCAAAATATTAGAGAAATATAGTAGCTCAATGCGGAGAAGATCTTGATTAGATTAAAACCGAAACCACACAGAACGCATATTCAGCACATTTTTTAGACAGACAAATATGACTGCTGCACTCGTGTCTCACACAAGAGATGTATAGAAAGCCATGCAAAGTTAAAACAGTTTAAACGTTTAGAAAACACGTCACAAATTTGTGAAGGTTTATTCCTTTTCACTGCGTCTCATATGTTTTTAAATGCAATCTGTGTGAATGGCGCTTCGGCTCTTTGGATTAAGCAATGCATAAATACGTGATGCTATTTTGTTCATAATTGTTTATGCAATTTACGAAATTATATTTGATTTTTATATTTTAATTTAGATGCAATGCACGTTTTTTTATAGAGTTACTTCCTTGCTTTGACAATTTAAATGCGCTGCATTATTTTGTACATTGCGCCCATCTGTGGCCTCGGGAGACAAGACAAAAGTTTCCTTAAGACCTAGTTAATCTGCATATCAAACATTAGAAATGAGATATTTCATTTTTATTTTGTGTTTGATTGTTAAAACAAAAAACATTTGTTTGCCTCAATAAATTGGATTAATTTAAAAATACAGTGGTTAAATTTAAACTTTTATTGCTCTTTGTTATAAAAAAAGGTTATAAAAAATGTCAATAACTATCGATACCGAACGATATGAAACATTATATCGTTGATACATTTTTTTAGCTCACTTTTTACTATTTTTGAATCTGCTCTTTAGATTATTATTAATATTCTTTTTTAGGAAAAAGGGCTACGCTTGTGTACATTTCTTTATGCACTAACATAGCAAATATATCTCCACTATCCACCCTTCAAGATTTAGATTGAGCAATTAATGCTAAAAGCATTTATTAAGCCTATCCACTTCCAATCTCACATGCTTTATGCCTGAATCCATTAGTAATACAAAGACAGGATTCCAAGGTAAAGTAGATTAAAGACCACTTGACCGGCCCTAACCACCTCTTGTTCACATTGATTACAAGTATAATGTCGGCATCTGTCCCTCCCCCCCATGTTTCCCATGATGCTTTCAGATCATTGCTCAGTCAGACACCTCAATTAGCATGCCTGCTTCACAAACGAGCACAGAGTGGTGGATCTCAGCGGGGAGGCACCCGACATGCTTACTAATATACCGAATGAGACCCAGTCGAGTGCCTATGACACCGCTTTCCATAGCACTGCCATGGATACTGTAACTATAGCAATGATCACATACACAAGTGAACAATACATGGGCTGTTTCTGTATTTTCACGACACTAAGGTATAATTCTACCTCCTACTATGCTGGAGTGTTAACCAGGTAGTTACTGATGCTAGCTGATTAATCACATGTGTGCAGTACCCGGACACCCGGATTTAGGTCTGCCAAATGCACCAATTAGCTTTACTCGTTAAAAATAGATATCCTAAATAATGATCCTGACCAATCATGGCCTGTAACTGTACAAAGTACTCTTAAAAGCAAATGCTACTGCATTGTTTTCAAGGTGAGCACATGCTTTGCCATCCATGTTTGGAGCGAGACCTTCAGCTCAGAGCAGAGCAAAGGCATGGACTGTAAACACACACACACACACACACCCCTGCCCATCAAGAAGCAAGGTCATTCTATGTCCTCTGAGGGTGGGTGAGGGGCGGGCAGAGCCGGGCAGAAAGAACAACCCGAAAGCCTCTGAAGAGGGCAAAGATTCTGTTTACTGACATACGAAACCACCGGAGAGTCGACACGCATGTGATGGGAGACACATGTGATGACGGACCCATAAAAGTACAAGAATGAATCCAAAAGCAGCTCGTCAGCAAATATGAGAGGGTTTGTGGAACTTTGGCATGTGTATATGGACCGAGCTGTCGATCTTGACTGTATGTGCACCAAAAGCAACAGAGCAAAATAAACCATGCAAAGTTTTCACCATGCAAAGGCACTGCTTCGATTCCACTGGCAGACGTCCTGTCTGGAAATAATCCCACCGCCCTATAAATACTGTTCATATCAACCAGAGCAGACTGAACTCAAGCTACAGTCTTTAACAGCTATCCCGTATGAAGTAGTTTACAGGCACCTGTTCAACAGGAGTGGAAAATCGACTGGGGGAAAAAAACTCAAACTACCAACATGGGCAGGAGAGGTTTTTTCTTGTTTTTTGCAAAAAAACAAACAAAACAAAGCATCAGAATTTTTACTGACACAGCTGCTGGAAATGTTAGTTATCATTATAGTTTCACAAGTGTCGACAATCTTTTTTCATTTAAATTTAATACATGATTATCAATGCTTCAAGTTTGCAACAAACTAGTCTGGAAAAACAAAGCATTAAATAAAAATTCACCCCATCTATTTTCTAAATGCATCTTTTGTGTTAAAAAAAAAAAATCCCCAATGCCTGTTTCTTATTTCTTAAAATTTGTGTTGACCTCAATTTATAATCAAATGATCAACTAAATTTTCCATTGAGACTTTTCTCTGGTAACATATGCCAGATTTCTCCAATCATTTGGTCCTCAATTCCTGCCTCCATCCAAACAACAACCAAGAGATAGGACCAAGTTCCCATCCTATATATTTTTTCTTTTTCCCTTGGATGTCACAATATGAAAGAAAGATCTGTCGCTTCCGTTACATGGTGACTTTAAGGAACTTGTTTCCTATTATAAATGTGTGCTGTGATACAGGTGTAAAGAAAAAAGAAAGAAAGGGAACTCAATTTAACCAAGAACAAAGACTTGAAAATAAAAAGATGAGGGACAGAGGGGAAAAAAGCTTCAGAGAGCCTACTGTGTGGCTCTGGAGAGGTTCTGTGATGCTCTGGTGAGGGTGGCCGTCTGTTACATTTGATCTGTGCTGTGGTTTCTGTGAGCCCTCAATTTGAACAGTGTTTGATCAGAGGACTAGGCTACACAGTGGGACAGGTTATTATCCTGAGTTTGTCTGTCCTGTCCTCTCCCATTACATCGGCCTAAGCTCGGCTTCAGTACACACACACACACAACAAGCATGAGGACATAGAGCCTCTTGAGACTGTGCGAACTGGTGTATACACAGCTCTTGAGAGGGTGAATGGGGTTAAACCATCTTTGGGGAGCTGTTAAATAAAATGTCTGTCTGATTTAGGGCTAACGAAGCATTTTCTCCTGAGACTTCAGGTGAACCATGCCTCTACCTTTCAGAGTAAACATTAAACACACCACTAACAAACAACTCATCGCACTGTGTCGCATCCCCACGAATGACCTATAACCAAACACTCTGTGATGAGAAAGACTCCCACTCCACTTCTTCTCTGAATGAAAGTCACTTCTTTTTCCTTCTTCTATTTTTCTACAACTCTATCGCTCTCTCAGTCCCCAGAGGCAGCAGCAAACTAAATTATTGAGCACAAAAACGGCTTGGCTAATGGACACTAAATAAACAACCCCCTCAGCCCAGACCTGACTCTGCTCACAACTCTTCAGTCTCTTTATATGGGTCTAACTATATACTGTGTGGTATGGTGCCTGCAACGCATCCTGCCGCAAGACACTTCAACGCATAGTGAGAGCAGCTGAGAAGATAGTTGGTGCCTCTCTCCCCTCCCTCCATGACATTTACAACACCCATCTCACCCGCAAAGCCCTCTGCATTGCAGGTGATCCCACCCACCCGACACACAGCTTCTTTAGTCTGCTGCCATCAGGGAGGAGACTGCGGAGTCTCCAGGCCAGGACCAGCAGACTGAAGGACAGCTTCATCCATCAGGCTGTCAGGAAGCTGAACTCCCTCCCGCCCTTGCCCCCTCTCTCCTCTTTTGCCCCACGCACCACTGAACTCTGACCCTCTGACGGACTCTCCCACTCCCCCCTCCCTAATACACACACTGTCACTTTAATCAGTCTAAATAAGCTCTTTGCACTACAAATCATTATATCTGCACTGTTATTTACTTCACTGGTTTGCACTATCTGCCATGTGCTGCTTTATATATATATTTTTTACATTTGACCTTATTTGTATATTTGTATTTTTGTATTTTGTATAGTTGTATTTTGTATTTTATCTGTAT
>NW_015505313.1:1396762-1403197 GCF_001515645.1 Sinocyclocheilus grahami | reverse complement strand
ACACACAGCTTCTTTAGTCTGCTGCCATCAGGGAGGAAGTCTCCAGGTCTCCAGGCCAGGACCAGCAGACTGAAGGACAGCTTCATCCATCAGGCTGTCAGGAAGCTGAACTCCCTTGCCCCCTCTCCTCTTTTGCCCCACGCACCACTGAACTCTGACCCTCTGACGGACTCTCCCACTCCCCCCTCCCTAATACACACACTGTCACTTTAATCAGTCTAAATAAGCTCTTTGCACTACAAATCATTATATCTGCACTGTTATTTACTTCACTGGTTTGCACTATCTGCCATGTGCTGCTTTATATATATATTTTTTACATTTGACCTTATTTGTATATTTGTATTTTATATTTAATCTGTATATCTGTATTTATGTTCTACTGTTAATGTTATCTGGATGCACCAAGGGTCTGAGAGTAACGCAATTTCAATTCTCTGTGTGTATGTGCTGTACATGTGGAAGAATTGACAATAAAGCAGACTTGACACTAATACAGCACTTGCATATTATTGCTCTTTTATTGGTTTTGATTGCTTCTATTGTCCTCATTTGTTAGTCGCCTTGGATAAAAGCATTTGCTAAATAACAAAATTTTAATTTAATGTAAATGTAAATAACAAAACTAAATTGAACATTTAAAACAAGCCCCAAATCAAATAAATAAGTAACACAAATAAAATAAATATCTTCATATAAACAAACTAAGGCTTTGTCTGTGCTCTTTCCATTTAAAATTAGAGGCAACCACTGCATTTTAATCATGATCCAAACAAAGAGGCTGCATATATGCAACATGAGCAGTTTTTAATCTAAATTACATTGTATAATTTCTAAATTTGAAGCAAAAACAGAATGGTTTGACTTCAGTTTTGTGAAACTATGCATAAAAAATATCTCCATGAAACAGAAACAGCAGAGCTGAATGAGACGCAGATTCACTCTCTGCCAGCAGGTGGCGCTTAAAGAGTTTTCTTGGTTTCCGCTGTAAACAAAGCAGTGCTGCACTTATGAACTTGATGACGCGCAAATTGAGGAAACGATGGATGGTTTTCAAGCGAAAGTCAAGTAAAAGACCGCTTCTTAAACCAGAGAAGGTGAACATGCTGGTATTCTTGTGGGGGGGGAAAACATGCAAGCACTGTCACCGTTAGTTTTACTTTTCTTTTTGTTTTCATTTTTGAAAAACTTATCTTTGCTGTTTACCTTAAGCTATGGAGGCTCTCTTTTATTTATTTATTTGATTTCTCAGTGTTTGCTAAACGTTCTGTAATTTATTAGTCGTATATAATACAGCATGTGGTGTGTGCCATGCCTCATCTTATTCATTTTTGTTAATAAACGTTTTGTAAGCTAGTTTGTCATTGTATCTTACTGATTTATTGTTGTTGTGCTTTTTGATTAAGAACAACAATGAATCCATCTTTTGTTTTAGTCTTAAAAAATTAAAGGTGTGTAGATGTATGTAAGCAAAACGGTGACAACAAGATCGCGAATTCGAAAGCACTACTATAATAATACTACTGATGATAAAGAATGGGTTCAATGTTAACAACTTTCGTTTCCATATAACTATAAACTATGATAAAAGTTCATCAGCATGCATTGAATAATGCATGCTGATGAAAACATATATACCTATTATATATATTGCGACCAAATCATGTGCTCGTGCGACCAGCTGAGAAAGTTAGTTGCAAAAATTAAGAAAAAAGTAAGATGGGGACTTGGTTCGATCAACTGATTGTTAATTGGATGGAGGCAGATCTGAACACGAACTTGGTCAATTGTAACACTGTAATGATTGGAGAAGTCCAGCATACAAAGATATTTTGATTAACAATTATGAGGTCAAACTAAATTAAAAATAAAACGTATGCATGGATGAATCATTCACAGTAAGATCAATAACGCATTTAAAAAATATATGGTAAATTTTCATTTCACCCACTTTAAAATGTTTTTCTTAAAACTACGAGTGAACGATGAACTAGGAGTAAGAAAAGACCAAGCTCAATGTTGGATTGCGGACAGTAACATCAGTGGAACATAATGTGCTCCCTAATGTAGTAATGGTCAGTTATGTCAGCTTTTGGCTCCACTGAAAATCGTTGGAAACACGAGAGATTCGCAGGTACCCCAGCCAAGAATAAGCAACATTTCAGTGGAAAGGGAGTATGACAGAATCAGTAAGGAGACTATTCTCAGAAACTCCGTTAGGAAGCAAGAAAGCTCATTCTCTGTGTTGGGGAGTATTCTAGCAAGCTTTAGATTAGTCATTCAGACAAGAGTGTGTGTTTTACATTCAGCAGGGCAATAGAAGACATAATCACTACAGAAATGCTATATAAAGGAAGAGAGACAAGAGATAACTTCTTTCTAGGATTAATCAAGCCCTGCATCAAGCCCTTGAGTTCACACATATGGTTTCTCCAGAGGGGAGCGCAGCTGGGGCCCAGGTGTGTGTGTGTGTGTATGTATGTGTGTGTGAGTGGTAATGCTAATGCACAGTGATGGGGATTTCCTGATAAAACAGCTCCACTGGGACGCTGACAGAGATACGAAGAGAAAGACAAAGACTACACTGGCCAAATAATGCTGATTCCTGGCAAAAAGGTCTCTGTGGATTGTTCAACACTTTAGAATTAAATCAGCACAGTTGCTTACTATAGAATCAGCCATTTCTTCAGATTTTTCAGCATGTAGTGCTGAGCAGTTACATGTACAAATATTATTTCGCCCGACCCTCGAGAAAGTCTCTGCCAGAGCTGACGGGGCAGCAGTACTGTTATGTCTCTTTGCTACATAACTCCCACCTGAAGCCATAATTTCCCATCATTCAGGGTTTAGCTCTTGTTCTGCTGATCACACAGTGGGTCTCTTCTGAGGCCGTAAAGAACTGGGTCCTACTTTCTAGTATGTCTACCATGTGCTTTTGTTCTCTTTGACACCCACACCACCACAGCCAGTCCTGAAATAGAACTGGGCCTCAACCGGAGCCGTGTGAGCTAACTGTGAGAGTGCAGGAGATAGGAAAAGAAAGTCATTGGAGAGAACATGTGAGTGAATTGGCTCATTAGGGACAAACTGGATCCAAACGGCAAACGTCAGCAGAACACTGTCTGTGAAGGAGGAAGAGGGGTTGAGAAAACTCCAAATTGTGACTAAGTGGTCACATTTGTCCAAGCTGGTTCGACAATTTTGTCACTAGTTGTGCTGGTGCCCCATGGTTTTTTTTTTTTTTACGTGGTGCTGCCATTTTTACACAAAAATCAAATCAAATCTCAAACTGAACCACACAGCACGGACAAATCATCTTCCCATATGGACAGTGCAGATCAGGCCAACATGCTGCAAATTTGACCAGTGATGGTCCTGCTGTGCATGAATTGGGGCACAATACTTAATTTAAATGGACCCTGTATAAATTAGGTGTTTGTTAATTTTTTTACAGATGTTATTTTTGTTAATATCAGTAAATGTACGCAATAGCTTCTATCAAAATCAAATGTTTCGTTGCATATCTCACCTTCTTTCTGTCTCTCATGGAGCTTCTCCCTCTAACCATGATCTTGCAGCCAGTCTCTGCCTCCAGTTGCTTTGCTGTGAGTCCACGAGGGCCAAGAATTCTCCCAACAAAATTATACTGGAAAAACAAAAGGTAAAGTGTGAGAGATTAGAAAGCATTCAGAAACTCAGAGCATATTTGACTGAAAACAGGATGTTGTGTATACACACAATGCTGATAAAGTCACTAAGAAGTGGGTCACACTTAAATTTAAATAAATACTTCATTAATAAATGTGTCACCATTTAAATCACCTTCCTGTTGTTCCAAAACTATGGGCTTACACTTTAATTGAAACATAAAAGGAGTCCATTAGTTAAGTTTAATTGCAACTTCCATACAATGAAAGTAAATTGTGACTGAAACCATTAATCTGCATACCATCGCTTGTGAAAAGAGAAGAACGGTGACAATTCTCCCACAGAAAGCTCACTGGAGAGAATCTGTATGTGGTGGAATGACAATTGGGGGGGGGGGGAAATCAAAAAGACAATAATTCAATTAGCTGCACTGTAAAATCCTCAGAATTCTCTGCCTGATATTGTGAGCATAGTGTGTAGTTGTTTATTTCATGCAATAAACAAAAAACCTCTCTCCCACACTAATTAAATTAGCTCCACTGCAGCTTCTGACAAGCAAGCGTCAAGGCACTTTTTCAAATTAAATTTGAAAAAATAAATCAACGGCTGACGTAAATACTTCAACTGACCAGGCGGCTAATCACTCTTCCTCCTCTGGCAGCCGTTTATGAGCTACGGCTACAACGAATCAGGAAGTTGGATAGAAAGACGAGAGCTCAAAAACATGGTCAAGCTCATGTTTGCCAAACAGAATGCTAAGCAGCGCTGCAAAGCCACTTTCTTGATTTTCCTCCTTCCTGCTCTTCATTTTTTTTATGTGATTCATAATTCTTTCTTTCTGTTATCGTGCTCTGAGGCACGGAAAGGGGAAAAGCCGGCTGTATGTAAATAAGAAATGAAACAACAGGGGGAAAATTAAAGAAGGGGAGGGGTCTTATCGTGGAACCTCGACCCTGACGCTATGCTTTGTCGGAGTGCACGCTTTATTTACCTTCGTAATCCTCCCAAGCTTTACAGCGCCTCTCTGACAGCACTGCTCCAAATAAAAATAATAAAATAAAATCCACTTTTTCACTCTCTATCTCTTATCAGTTCGGTTCTGACTCAGGGTAAAGACAGAGAGAGTCAGTCTTCTTGTAAGTGCTTTATCCTGTCCTGTATGAATAGAGGCCACATACACACTGCAGCTTAATACAGTTGTCGCTCCTTCCGAGTGCTTAATCCAGTTCTGCACGCACAGAGTTTGGTTATTTATGAGAGTTAAAACCACATTCTATCACTCAAATTTCAGGTACTGACTGCCAAATAAATATACATAAATATAAATATGCAAAGTATGTTCAGAACTGAAGTAACTTTTACACATTTAAAATTGATGTATTGGATGAAATTGGATTAAAAATAAAAAAATGTAGCAATACTTTGATAACACGAGTCCTATTAAAAAACTGCAGATTTTGTTTACATAGCCTAGTTAAATTAACAACAGACTAGGGATGGAACGATTACTGGTTTCACGATAAATCACGATAATTATCATCAAAACCGTGTTTGATTATCACAATTTTGAAAACTCGCGGTAAATCCTGTCCAGCCAGCATCAGTCTGACGCAGAAGCAGCATGCAATCTTGTTGTTTTTTTTTTGCACGAGAGGAAATGGCGGAAGGCATTGACAGCGCTCGGGAGATTTTTCAGCCATCTAAGAGAACCAAATCGGTGGTCTGGTCGTATTTAGGCTTTTACAAGAGTCCTGAAGGCAATTTAATCGAGGACGGTCACGCTGTCTGCCGATCTTGCAAGAAGAAAGTAGCTGCAAAAGGGGGAAACGCATCAAATTTGCTCAGTCATCTTCGTGACCACCACCCACTGTTATATAGCGAATGCAAGGTAACTTTTACCTCAATACCAAAACTAACTGGGCAAATAATTGGACAACATATATTGATTAGAGATTTAATATTTCATTGTCACTTGTTTAATGCAAAGCTTCCGCGAAGAAAAGTTCGCAGCAAGTGGCTTTGAGCCAAGACGAACAAACTTTCAAACTATAAGGTTGACATTTAAGGGATAATGTATTGTATATTCATAGTTAACTTATTACACTGATTTTTTGTTTGTTTACCTAAAATAAAATATATAAATACAGGGATATGAAATACTGAATTGAGATTAATGTTTTGAAATCTTACCGGTTTATAAATCCATTATGAACAGTGTACAAAACAATCGTCAGGACAATATGATCACTACAGCAAAATTATAGTAGTATTAATACTAAATTCCTCTGATTTCATTTTCAATACAATCAAAAACTGAGGCGCAAGACGGCAAGCTGCATTTGAATGAAACGAGAGAGCGCGTCTGCGCCTCTGCGGTGATACAAGAGACATGGGGCGAATTCCAAACAGAAGTGAGCATCCCTATGCCCTACTCCCTTCGAAGGGCAGAGCCCTTGAAGTGTGTTCTTTGAAGGGTGCAGGGCATTACTGTCTCGTTTAAGCGTTTGGAACTCCCTTGGCGAAGGGAATGACTGACCAAATGTTCCCTTGACAACGCTGCGCGTGCGCGCAGCATTCAGTACTCCATCAGTTGTTGCAAATAAATATTTATTATTATTTTATTCAAATATTGTCTAATTGTGTCTTATTTACTATTAAACGTTTTCAAACTAAACTTGCTTACACTACCATCTTAAATCATATTTCTATCACTGACGAAAAATATATTGTCTTACAAAATTTAATTAGCCTATTCTATTTATGTTTGTATGTGAACTCGAAATCAAC
>NW_015505313.1:1383424-1396307 GCF_001515645.1 Sinocyclocheilus grahami | reverse complement strand
CAAAAGGGGGAAACGCATCAAATTTGCTCAGTCATCTTCGTGACCACCACCCACTGTTATATAGCGAATGCAAGGTAACTTTTACCTCAATACCAAAACTAACTGGGCAAATAATTGGACAACATATATTGATTAGAGATTTAATATTTCATTGTCACTTGTTTAATGCAAAGCTTCCGCGAAGAAAAGTTCGCAGCAAGTGGCTTTGAGCCAAGACGAACAAACTTTCAAACTATAAGGTTGACATTTAAGGGATAATGTATTGTATATTCATAGTTAACTTATTACACTGATTTTTTGTTTGTTTACCTAAAATAAAATATATAAATAATATATAAATACGGGGATATGAAATACTGAATTGAGATTAATGTTTTGAAATCTTACCGGTTTATAAATCCATTATGAACAGTGTACAAAACAATCGTCAGGACAATATGATCACTACAGCAAAATTATAGTAGTATTAATACTAAATTCCTCAGATTTCATTTTCAATAATCAAAAACTGAGACGCAAGACGGCAAGCTGCATTTGAATGAATTGAGAGAGCACGTCCACGCCTCCGTGGTGATACAAGAGACAAGAGAATTCCAAACAGAAGTGAGCATCCCTATGCCCTACTCCCTTCGAAGGGCAGAGCCCTTGAAGTGTGTTCTTTGAAGGGTGCAGGGCATTACTGTCTCGTTTAAGCGTTTGGAACTCCCTTGGCGAAGGGAATGACTGACCAAATGTTCCCTTGACAACGCTGCGCGTGCGCGCAGCATTCAGTACTCCATCAGTTGTTGCAAATAAATATTTATTATTATTATTTTATTCAAATATTGTCTAATTGTGTCTTATTTACTATTAAACGTTTTCAAACTAAACTTGCTTACACTACCATCTTAAATCATATTTCTATCACTGATGAAAAATATGTTGTCTTACATTAAAATAGACTAATTTAATTAGTCTATTCCATTTATGTTTGTATGTGAACTCGAAATCAACTCCAACTTTGCTTTAAAAAGCATCACAAGATCTCCTATCCAAAGATCACATGATCACAAACGGAAATCACATTGTGTGTGTATATATACATACACATACACATGTGATTTATTATTATTATTAGGGCTTCATGTTAATGTTAATTTAATGTTTATGCTAAAAAAAGTGCATATAGCTGCTAACTGTATTTGTTGATTTTCAAATATAAAACTTATTGAAATGTTTTCAGTGTGTATCAGTTCTTTTTGAACATTTTCATCTAATGTTAACAAAACCGTGATAATATTGATAATCATGATAACTTTGGTCACTATAATCGTGATATGAAATTTTCATACCGTTACATCCCTACAACAGACCCTTTATACGCACAAAATATGGTAGATCTACACTACCGTTCAAAAGTCAACAAGTTTATTTTTTTTGTAAAGTTTGTGAAAAAAGACTCTTATGCTCAACTAGACCATGTATTTAATCAAAAATACAGTAAAAACAGAAACACTATGAAATATTACAAATTCTAATATGCTTCTAATAATTTTTTTCTGGATTCTTTGAATAAAAAGTTAAAAAACAGAATTCTTTGAAATATTTTTTTAACATTACAAATATTTTTACTGTAAATTTTAATCAATTGAATGCATCCTTGCTGTATAAATTTTTTTTTTTTTCAAAATCAGTAAATCTATAAAATTGTATCGATCCCAAACTTACAATTTTGCATCTGCATTATATCAGGAATATATACTTGTTTTTGGATCTTTAACATAGATGGGCAAACAAGAATTTACCTAAGCATTTGAACATTTTTAAATGAAGTCGTGGCCTAATGGTTAGAGAGTCGGACTCGTAACCCAAAGGTTGTGGGTTCAAGTCTCGTACCGGCAAGGATTGTTGGTGGGGGGAGGGAATGTACAGCTCTCTCTCCCACCTTCAATACCACAACTGAGGTGACTTGAGCAAGGCACCGAACCCCCAACTGCTCCCTGGGCGCCGCAGCAAAAAATGGCTGCCCACTGCTCCGGGTGTGTGTTCACTGCTGTGTGTGTGCACTTTGGATGGGTTAAATGCAGAGCACTAATTCCAAGCCACATGTCATGTCATTTCACTCACTTTCAAATTCTCTGAAACGCCTTAACGCCTTATGATAGAGGAATGAACCTTCAATTCACGGGCAAACAGCTCTGGTGGACATTCCTGCAATCAGCAAGCCAATTGCATGCTCCCTCAAAAGGCCAGCCTAAGGCACACCTGTGCAATAATCATGCTGTATGATTATGATATGCCACACCTGTGAGGTGGATGGATTATTTCGGCAAAGGAGAAGTGCTTTAAGTGGGAGAACTTGCACAATTGGTGGCTGACTAAATACTTTTTTGCCCCACTGTATATATATATATATATATACACACACACACACACAAAATATCGCAACGTGAGTTTTTTCCAATATCGTGCAGCCCTAATTGACAACTTTACCAACTAGGCCTAGCCCCTAAATAATAAACACTAAATTTATTTCTCAAAGTAGACCTTGGGATTAAATGGGTTTTTAAAAAAATAAAAAAAATAAAAATCTTTGAACAATTCTTTTTCCAGTTGCTACTATTAGCTTGGTCATCGAACAGCTTTAACTCTTGCCATGTTTCTTGTTAAAAGCCTTATGCTACTGCGTAAACAACCAACACTCCGTACAGGATTCAATAGCAAAAATTAATGGCATTTGTCACTCCTAATACGTTGCAGTGGCAATAACAATCAGAAAGGAACTCAAAAGATTGACTCGTGATTAGTCAAACCCAAGGAACAGGCAGCATGACCTGCCTGGATAAACAGGAAAACAATGCTGTTTTTCTCTAACGGCTTATTGTTTCAACACCGATGACGCAGCGTATTCCGACAGGTCTGACTGTGTAGGTGGATCAGAACCGCTGGAGTTCTACACAAACATTCCAAATGCTCTCGAGACTCCGAGCAGGATACACGTGTAAAACTGTGTACTGAAGCAGCAACGTCGCACGCCACATCATGTCACCATCATCATAAGACAGCCAGAAGTGACAAGGTGAACATGTGCGCTGACTGTCCCTGTCGCCACAGTCACGCACACTGTAAACAAATCAGACAGTGATAAAACCGCAGCAAAAATACATATGCAACAACACGACGTGTCAGGATGATCAGTTATCATCAGAACTTCCATCACTCCCTCTCTTCCACAGGAGCTCACCTGCACGATCTCGCCCTCCATGCAGATGAGAGCGGATTCTCCTCTGTGCGTATGTGTGTGTTGATGTTGATTGGACATGGCAGAGAGTAGCGGCCTGATGCAGTGGGGGAAATTGCTCACTTTGAATACTGGAAGCAGACAGTAATTACAGCCTGGAGGAGATGCCACCATTTTACTTCCTGTAGAGGGAGGAAGGGAGGCACGAGGGGAATGATACAGGAGAAGGAGAGAGAAATACTAGCGTTTTTAGACAACATGAGAGAATGTTTTGACTATATGGTAGCACTCGTGTTTGCGAGAGTCTGAGAGGGGCAGAGATCAACCGCAAAAAGCCTGGAAAATTCCACCCTGCTGCCACACAAATGTCTGCCACTAAAAAAAACAGGGCTCTGTGTGTGTGTGAGGCACACGTCAGCTCATTTAGTCATTTCACCAACAACGAAAATCTAATAAAATCCAGACACACCAGACAAACAGAAAAACACAACAATTTGACCGCTGCAGTCATTTACACAAGTTAAATGAAATTGTACTCACAGCATCCTATTCACACATATGTGACCCTGGACCACAAAACCAGTCATAAGGGTCAATTTTTTAAAATTCAGATTATTCATCACAGGAAAGAGGAATAAATAAGCTTTCCATTGATGTATGGTTTGTTAGGACAGGACAATATTTAGCCGAGATACAACTATTTGAATATCTAGGTCAAAATCTAACCTTTTGGGACAACTTTTTCCAACAAGAAAGTTGTCCAAATTAAGTCCTTAGCAATTCATATTACTAATCAAAAATTAGGTTTTGATATATGTACAGTAGGAAATTTACAAAATATCTTCATGCAAGATTATCTTTGCTTAATATCTTAATGATTTTTGGCATAAAAGAAAATATATTGACTATTGCTACAAATATACCCGTGCTGGTTTTGTGGTCCAGGGTCACATATATGATCACTCAATTCAAACAAATGTTTTTTATTTCAGACAGACGTGGGGAAGAAACTGACTAGAATAGCACTGCAACCCACAAAAAATATGCAAAGGGAGTGTCATCACAGATTCAGATGCTTCTAGTGTAGACAGCTTTGTTGAGCATAATGGGAGCGATGTACTTTTGTTGTGTCATTCTAGTCAGACTGTTGTTGTTTTCAAAACTTTTTGTAGTGAGGAAACTACTACAATCCTGCCAAGGTTCTAAAAGACACTGATTAGCCAAAATATAATACACACACATACACCTTTCAAAGTTATTCAGAATCATTCAAATTAGTTATGTTTGATTTGATGAACAGGGGTCCTAATAGAGGGTAAAGAGAGAATCAATGTCCTTCAGCTGCTATTTCGTTACGTCACCGTGAACCTTGGTAACATGTCCACATAACCGAAAAATATATATGCTGTGCACGGGAGTGTGAGCGCGAGGGTGTCATTGTTAAGCTGTAGGGATGTATAACAGAACAGCCTAAATGTGAGAGCAAGCGGAGAGTTGAGCAGTTCAGGGATGTAGCCGAGGGACCTGACAGAGACAAACGAGCAGCAACGCTAACGCAACATTATACCTCCTACCCACCCGCTCCCTCCTCTCTCTTTCTACCTTGCTCTCCTCCATCACAATCACTCCACCCTGCTTGTAAGGTCACGACCCTTTATTACAGAAAATGTAACACTTACTGGTAGTGGCATCACCAAAAAAACCCCACATCTGTGCTGAAAAAAGATGACGAGCAGAAAGAGGAAAATAGGATTACGAAAAATTCTGTCACTTCTCATCTGGGATGGAAAAGGATCGAAGGGCAGTCGAAACTCCAAATGTAACTTCAAGATGTGTGAAGGTCAAAGTTTAAAAGCTCAAGTGCTGATGATCACAGAGAATAGAACATGTGCAACTGTGATCAGTTTGCTTGGTTTAACCAAAGGCTGTGTCTGTCTGGGGTCTGTGTTTCTAAATAAGGATGTGTCTTTTGATAGGGTGTATTCAGGAACTCTCTTAAGCTTCTCCATGACCAACGAAAATGTAGGCAGTCAGTCACACCAATCAGACTGCACCCATCAGCGTTTATTCAAATCAACCTGTAGGTGTTGATAGATAAATCAATACACAAGGTCAAAAGGTCAAACAACACGCAGCATATAAGCTTACATGTATAGATCCATGCTGACAACTCAAACATTGATCTTAAAAGTTCAGAAAAGCCCAACATTTCTACTATAAAAGTATTGAACATATTGACGCCATACATAAATACCTCAAGCTGATTATCTCCACACACACAAACTAAGGCACTACAGAAACACTATCTTCACTCTATTTTAAATGCATGTTGTAGATCCTATTGTGAACAACTGATTCATGCATGTTTCATTAAAAAAAAATACTGTCTTAACTAGACCTGGTGACAGACTTCTCTTTGGTAACACTGTCAGATTTACAAACTATTTTGTGGTATAGACTCGTTGGATCTCTTGGATGATTTTAATTTCAATTCGTTTCTATGTGATTTTGGGTATACTTCCGTTCTAATGCCCATTTAGCTAACTTATGAAAGAAACTGTCTCTCAGTGAATGCTGTAAATAATACAGGGACCTTCTAACTTGGTACATTACAAAAATATTAACATAAAAATTTAACAACAATGCAATACAATACTGCATTAAATGCTGTACTAAGCCCTATTTGGACAGGACTAGTTTTCTAAACTACGTTTGCGTTTCGATTCTTATCACCTGACGGGTGACACTTCTCTCGCCTTCGCGGGACAGCACTGGCGAAATCTTCCAACTGAACCATAGCTAAGGTTTACCTAAAAAAGTTGCTAGGTTTGTCAGTAAGAATATTCTATGGAAAAAAGCCACTAAAAGGGTCTGAAAGTTGCTAAATCTAGTGTTAAAGACGCGCTCGTGTGTGTGAGACGCGAGAGCTGATGGCAGGGGCGGTGGATATTTGTGGCGGTCAATGTGGATATTGTGGATGAGTTCTTCTGTGTCATCACGTTCTATTATTTCTACAGCTTCAGTTTCGGAACTTTCACGCTTAGTAACGCATACAGCTGGTCCCTCAACACAGTGAAACAGTGAAAAGGGAATTCTTTCAAACAGTGTCGCGTTCTGAACGTTAAGCAACATACACCGGTATTTTAAAAATTCATATCATCACAAAAATAAACACCGGTATTCGGTATGAACCGGTATACCGCCCAGCACTACATGAGTCATTTGGTACTACATTACTATAATATTGAAGGTTAAAATTGACTGATTTGTAAGTTATAGCATACAACTGTTAAAATTACAATGAAAAATGAAAAATTATAATGAATATGTTATATGGTGCATATATTTAGCAAAATACCCCTCTGTACAGTTAATTTTTCTGGCTGACTAGTGAGTTTATGGTCACCGAATATGTTTGTTTCTGAGGTAAATGTGACGTTACGTGACATTGTTTACAAGACTTTATATTGACGTCTTTGCGCGGCTGAAACACTGATTGAGCGATTACATGTAGTGGTCGACCGATATGGGTTTTTTGACAGCCGATGCCGATATCTTGGAAAGTAGGGTGGCCGATATAATTTTATTTATATTTAAGAAATTTTAAATCATTTGAAAATGGATAAATAAAGCCAAAGTAACACTCATTTTACATACAGCATGCAATGATAATGACATGAATATGACAGCGGGCAAATGCATAAAGCACAGCATAATTTGAAATCACTAGTTTAAAGTTTGTCGATCGCGCGTTTCCAGTCAAGCAGAACTCTCCTCCTGTCAGCATTCAATTTGCACAGACCAACCGTCACGCAGAGAACACGCGATCATGCAGGATACAAATGCACACTTCAAATAGATTCGACTAAGTCTGCAAGGTTTGTGAAATTAAATGTTCATTAGTTATTCAAAGATTCGTTTAACTGATATAAATGTGTATTTGCTGAATGCTGATGGCAAATGAGAAAGTATTATAATGTTTGCCTTTCTATTACTAATAATATTAAAGCAATCGTTATAATACTTTTTGTATACATTTTAATTCCTTTGTTTAAAAGTTCTATCTGATTATTAGATAGACTTCTATCCATATTAGACAGAACTGAACGACGACACTGCTCACATTCTCCCTCTTGTAGCCAACAAGAGGGAGAATGTGAGCACTGTGTTCAAGCGCTGGCGTTCACTTAGCACCATCAAAATAAAAGACTGCCACGGCGTCAAAATAAACGCCCCACCTCGAACACATCGGCCAACCAGAAAAACAATATGTTCGAGGCAGGACTTTTTCAAATATGTGTTTCACACATCGGCCAACCAGAAAAACTTATCGGCCGATGCTGATATTTGAAAAATGCTTAATATCGGCCAATGTATCGGCCTTGAGACAGGATACAGATTGTAAAGTTGTACTCTTTACTAAACGTCCAAAGGTAAGTTAAAAGAATGTTTATTTTGTGCTGAAACTGGTATTAATGTGGAGGAGATGATCAGTTCACCTGCGCCTCGCGCTGCCGCATCTGTTGAACTGAGGCGCTACAGCGATCTGTCACTCCACATTAAAAAGCGCCAAAACGACATTTATTTTTTGAATACTGCAATACAATGGACATAAATTGAAACCTGGGACTTTGTTTCATATGAACCCTTTCGCACGTGAGTTTAAAATATTCTAGCTGAGCCCACAGCGTGAGTTTTTTTTAGGCGACCGTTATATTAAAATGTATCGCCTTATTGTTTCCATGGCGACGCGTCATGCTTGTCATGTGACACAACGCAGCCACAATAGATCTGTAAGACACATGGATCGCTTTTATTTAGTTTTTCCTGTTTTATTCAAATTATTCACAAACCTGCTCACTATATTATGAAATATCCGATATTCCGATTCTGAAATATGTGCAATTAAATCTATTTGGTAGTTTAAACACTTTTACTTTGTTTCATATTAAAAGTACCAAAGCACAATGCTTATTGCGATTTATTGGATGGGAAGTGTCCTTCAATGTTCCGTCCATTAACTGAAAACAGGCTAGACTAACCGATTCTTAGGATTTAAGAATCGATATCGTTCCGTAAAAAAGAGAATCGATTAATATCGAGATATCATTATTTTTTTTTACCCAGCCCTAATGTTAATGTGTGGTTACTTTAGTTTTACTAGGGATGCACCGATACCACTTTTTCCAGTACTCACCCGATACCGATACTTTTATTTTTGGTACTTGCCGATACCGAGTACCGATACTTTTATTGCATTTGTACATTTTTTAAATATTGGGTACAGAAACCAAAAGGGTATGTATAATGTTAGTTGGTTAACTTCATTTATCAAATAGATAGTCAAACCAAAATTTATTCAGACACCTTCAACATTTCTCACATGATCACAGTTTATTCGCTATAGTTTAGAAAATGGTAATAAAATATGACAAGAACTATAACAAGTTACACTGTGTCAGAACAAATTCATCTTGATAATGTTAAATAATTTTGATAGAAAGGTATGTAATAGATTACAATCAACCAAAACAATTCAGACAGCTGTTATTATGACCGTATTTACACAACTATGAATACTTTGTCGGGTGATCCTTAGCCTTAACGACAGCCTGTAGTCTCCTGGGCATGCTGTCATCCAGCGATCACACAACAGAAGTGCGCGCGCTCTCTCTCTCTCTCTCTCTCTGTCACTCTCTCCCTACCGTTAAGTAACTTGTGCATTGTTTTACTTACTTGTTTTTGACATATCTGACCGAACTACAAACTTTCCAGTGATGTCTGTGAGAAAGGTATATTCACTCGACAAGCTCGCGCATCTGCTCCGCCGCGCGCTCAATCCACTCAGCGTGCTTTGCTTATCAGCTCGCGCACATCAGCTATACAGGCGTTAATACTGAATGTTTAACATTATATTCATTGCATACATATACTTCATAATAGACATCCTTAACTCCTTTCTGCTGTCTGTTGTTGGTGTTTCTTTGTCGGAATATGGCGCTTATATCACATGCTGTGTGGTATCGGCGTTTGGTATCGGGGCATTTTAACGAGTACAAGTACAGGAGACCAGTATCGGGCCCGATACCGATACCAGTATCGGTGCATCCCGAAATTGAACTATTTTATTTTTTTGTAGTAAACCCATGTTTAATTTTAATAAAGGTACATATGTAATTAAAACATTATGTAATTGAGTGCAAAAATGAACGCGAGTAATCTTACCTCACGCTGATATTGGCGAGTTGGAAAAGAAAATCGGAGGTAATGCATCCAACTGCGGCCTCCCAGTGGAGTGATACAAGACACGCTCTTCACACACACTGAAATAACAATCCGCTCGCAACAGTGTAAGCACATCTGTCACCAGAGTTGTAAAAAAAAATAAAAAAAAGTGTCAGACACCAGTCTTTTCTCTCACCACATCACTTCTGTATTCTGCTCTGTCCTCTATTTTTTAGTTGGTTCTGTAAACAGGTGTCAGCACACAGCATCACCTCTGCCTCACCTCCCTCTTCAGCTTTACACATCCTCTCTATTCAGCACTTCATTTCTTACCTTAGTCATCCCTGTACACCTCCTCGCTCCCTCTCTGCCCCATATTTGCATTTTGTCTCGCTCTCTGAATCACATTTACTTCAATCCTCCAGAGGGGAGGAGGAAAACATTACAATCCATGATCATTCTGCTGCTGTCTCTGCAGCGTCTGCTTGGTTTTCTGTATTATTTCATCATAAAAAATAAAATCTCAAAAGTTTCAGCATATCATTCATTTAATCTATATGCCATATATCTAGAGAGAAACAGAGAAACTGAGTGTGGGAGAGTGAGTGAGAGAGATAGAGAGAGAGAGGGAGAAGCAGAGATAACCTATCGGATGCCCTTGTTAATTACTAATTAACCTGTGTTAAGCAAGCGTGTGGTGTGGCAGAGCTGAGAAACCGTTTAATCTCCATCAAGTTGGGAATGGAATCTGGTTTTTGTTTTGAACTGGTTTTATTATTTATAAAAAGTCCAAATATGATTATTGACTATTAACAATTCAAGGATGTCTCAGTTATTCTATTGATGCAAAGGAACAGTCTATTAAAACACTCTGAAAGGTTTGTTGCTACAGAATCTACAGCGCCAAGCCGCCAAGGTAAAATAAAATTGTTTTAGTCAAGTAGTGAACTTGCAGTCTAAATTGAATGTGATAAGAGAAAGACTTGGGTGCCACATAATAATATAAAGACAATAAATAGACAACATATCTTTCTATTGAGCTGTCCTTGCTGGCTGCCCACAACAAACTAATGACTCTTATGAGCCAGTCGTTTTTTCAGAAATTGTTTACAAACTCATAGGTTAAGGCTGCAATACACTACAATACTCAGAAATATCAACAGTAGGCATTATACATGTACATGGATATTAGGGCTGCACGATTAATCGCATGCGATATTTAACGCGCATCTTGTCAGAAAGCCGGTTCTGTAATCAGCGGTAAATCTCCATCACCTGCGTGCTTTCACATGGAGCAGCATTAATTACACAGAGCCGTTGTTCACTGAGGAGCTGCGCTAAAAATCGCGCGAATATGAACGTGGTTTGGCGCAGCTCGTCAGTGAACAACGGCTCTGTGCAGTTAATGCTGCTCAATGTGAAAGCCCGCAGGTGATGGAGATTTACCGCTGATTAAAGAACCGGCTTTACTGATAAGATGCGCGTTAAATATCGCTTGCGATTAATCGTGCAGCCCTAATGGATATGGAGAAAAAATGGGTGTCACACTAAACAACTGAGGATCACACTACCCCCCTCAAGATGTTTTGAACACAAGAAACAAGCAGAAACCTGTGCCTCATTGCTAGGAGATGCATGACGTATTAAAAGAATGTTTGTTCTAAAATCGGCTCAAAATATCAAGTATGTTTGATAGCCTCA
Source organism: Sinocyclocheilus grahami (assembly GCF_001515645.1). NCBI lineage: Eukaryota > Metazoa > Chordata > Actinopteri > Cypriniformes > Cyprinidae > Sinocyclocheilus > Sinocyclocheilus grahami. The sequence goes on along the minus strand of NW_015505313.1, from coordinate 1,385,161 downwards.
GATTGGATGTAAGTAGAGCCCGACCGATATGGGTTTTTTGGGGCCGATACAGATATTCGGGAGTAAAAAAAAGGCCGATACCGATATATCGGCCGATATTCTTTGTGTATATTATAGTATAGTACCAGTCAAAAGTTTGGACACTTTTCCATTCGTGTCTCCAAACATTTGACTGGTACTATAGATAGAATACAGTATATATATATATATATATATATACACATAAACACATTTTTTGCAATGATCACTCAAATGTGGTGATCAAACACTTATAATGGTGACAGATATGTAAGGGCATTTAACAATTTAACAATAAACTTGCGATGAGTGCGATGCACAAAGTAGCGGGGTGTTAATTGTAACACACATGTGCAGCAGAATTTTTTTTGTAACCTTGGCCAGATCTGTGCTTTGCCACAATTCTGTCTCTGAGCTCTTCAGGCAGTTCCTTTGACCTTATGATTCTCATTTGCTCTGACATGCACTGTGAGTTGTAAGGTCTTATATAGACAGGTGTGTGGCTTTGCTAATCAAGTCCAATCAGTATAATCAAACACAGCTTGACTCAAATGAAGGTGTAGAACCATCTCCAGGATGATCAGAAGAAATGGACAGCACCTGCGTTAAATATATGAGTGTCACAGCAAAGGGTCTGAATACTTAGGACCGTGTGATATTTCAGTTTTTCTTTTTTAATAAATCTGCAAAAATGTCAACAATTCTGTGTTTTTCTGTCAATATGGGGTGCTGTGTGTACATTAATGAGGAAAAAAAATAACTTAAATGATTTTAGCAAATGGCTGCAATATAACAAAGAGTGAAAAATTTAAGGGGGTCTGAATACTTTCCGTACCCACTGTATATGTATGTATATATATATAAATATATATATATATATATATATATATATATATAACAAATTATTTTTGTTTGTCTTGTATATTTTTTTAATTCGATCAGATAAGATTTTAAGCTGTCATATGGTCAAGTCACAACGTGCCCCTCAGATGTTACAATGTGTTCCACCAACAGGGCACTTACGGTCGAATAAGATAACGTGTGAATGCTGAATGCTGAATGAGAAACCTCCTTACTGAAGGGAAAGTGTTGACTCGTGTCACTATCTCGTGAACACGCCGGCGGATCTCCACCAAATTCCCTTCAGCTTGAGGAGCCCTCTCGAACGCCACCCTCTGCGCGTCGGTAGCCCCCCGGGATTGTTAGATTGGTCGGCGCCGGACCGCGAATTTAACCACCCGTAACTCCCGAACCCGCAATCCACGCGGGGGTGGTCTCATTTGAAAGAGGGCCTCGAGACGTACACTCTATTGAAGAGATCCCCCGAATTTGGTGCGGATTCGCCACGCCGTTACAGAGATATGGGCGTTCAAAGTTTCAGTGGTTTTCCATAGACTTGAGCTTGAAAGCATTTCATCCAGGCCGCCAGTAGCAAACAATGGAGCGCGCTCTGCTGGACAAACTAAGTAATTACATCATTTCAAGCATTTTATCTGCATTATATGTTCGATACCGATATATCGGCGACCGGCTCATATTGGCCGATAATATCGTCAAAAATATATATCGGTCGGGCTCTAGATGTAAGCATTGGAAAATTCTAGCCTTTAGCAGTTTTAAAGCTTAAACAACTCTAACTACTGACTTGCAGCTCATATAACTAAAAAAAAAAAAAAAAAAAAAAAAAAAAGGAAAGGGAAGGAAAACATTAATTTTTTC
>NW_015505313.1:1368772-1383046 GCF_001515645.1 Sinocyclocheilus grahami | reverse complement strand
ATCCTTCCTTTAAGCCCAAAAAAAAAAAAAAAAAAAAAAAAAAAAAAAAAAAATGGAATGGAATGGAAACACTTAATTTATTCCAAATTATTTGTAGTCCAATACTATTTCTGCCAGACACACAATAATACCAGCACATGGGACTGTTTGATCATATGATCATACTGTTGAAGTGTAACAGATCAAGGGTTTTCTCAAATATTTCTGACAAGGTCAACAAACAAATGCACATACAAAACACACTCAAGACAATTCCAAATATAGTCATCCAAACTGAAGTCGCAAAACATCATTCCAACAGTTCAAACCTTATAGCCAGTCCAAATTAGACTTCTATATCCCTCACTCTCCTTCTCTATGTGTGTGTGTGTGCAATAATTTGGAGGGCAGAAAATCCAATCTGAAACATTATGACACGAGTCCTTTGAGAGCAAAGTAATTACTCTCTCTAAAGAGAATGAGAGATGGATGGATGAGAGAGAGAGAGAGAGAGTGTGTGTGTGTGCGCGCGTGTTAGAAGCAGCCTGTTATCCCTTATATAAATCATCTTTTTTCATCTAGTTACCTCTCTTTCTCTCTTGTTTAATCCTCTCTAAACACCAGGAGCAAAATCAATCTGTGTAAGCTCCCAGCATTTAGTCCTGACACACAATAACAAAATATAAGCAAACAAAAGCCACATGAGCGCAGTGGTGGAGCGGTAAACAGGTGGTTTAACAGATGACTAGTGTTACTAAAAGCTACAGTTCCATTTACATTTAATCATTTAACAGACGCTTTTATCCAAAGCGACTTACAAATGAGGAAAAGCATAAGCCATTTATCATTCGAGAGTCAGCAATATTAGCAGTACCGCAATATCAAGAGCAAAGTACAAAAGATACAACATTGCGCTGTTTACTTTCACTTTCGATTTCGCGATCATATGCACTCTGTGTAAAGGGAGCACACATCTTACAAGATCAGATATTTGTCAATGAGCTCAGAATCTGTTGAGCAGCAAATACTCCAGCATGGTCTTGTCAGTCATCTCTCCTTATTCTCGACCTATGATCAGTCAAAGCTGACGCCGGTAGCTCTTGTTGGATGCAGGGTTGCCATGTCCGCGTTTTTTCCACAGAATTGGGCTACTTTTAAACTGTTGCCATGGATTGATTTTTCCAAGTGGGTTAAAGGTTTGAAATATTGCATTAATTACATTTGACTGAAATGCTTGCATTGAAACATTTTGCATTCTATGATAAAACTTTCATGGACTTCTACATTAACTGTTCCCTCCTGGTGGAATGACCTGTCCAGCTCAATCCAAGCAGCTGAGTCCTTAATATTTTCAAGAAACGGCTGAAAACACATATCTTTCATCTTCATTTGACCCCTCTAAATCTAGCACTCTCTATTCTAATGCTACTTCTAATTTTATCTGCTTTTTTTTTTATTAAAAAACTTGACCCTCTAACATTTGCACGCTGTATTCTATTTCTATTCTAATGGCCAATCCATCATTTTTGGAGGGGGGATTATTTATTTATTTTTTAATAAGTATCAGTTCAAGCACTGTTTAGGTACTGGAACTGTTTTAAAAGTATCGATTTGGCACCGATTTAACTTTTATCGAAAAAAAAACAAACGATACCCAACCCTACAACATATCCACGTGTTCTAGTCTACTACTAATAAAACATTAATCAAAAATATTAATCAGTATTTACCAGAAATTTTATTTACCAGAATTTATTTAGGAAAAAAATTTAAATGTGCAGCATTTCTGGAAAAAAAGAAAAATAAACTTTTTTTTTTTTAATATATAAAATCAATTAATTGGAGATGCTTTTGATTATTAAAATGGAATGGAACCATTAAAAATGGAATCCAGAAAATAATGGAAAACAGAATTTGGTAAAGATAAAACTGTAAAACTCAATTAATTTATTCAGGCTTTTTGATTAATACAATGTAATTTAACCATTAAAACAGAGTAAAGAAAAATGAAAATGGAAAAAAATTTATTTGGAAATAAAAGGGATTTCATAGTGCCCTATAATTATAATTAAATTTTCTGTGGTAATAAAAATAGATGTAAGTGAACAAAAGCCTTTAAAATTACTTAAAATACATACAGTGGGGAAAAAAAGTATTTAGTCAGCCACCAATTGATGATGAAAATTACAGGCCTCTCTCATCTTTTTAAGTGGGAGAACTTGCACAATTGGTGGCTGACTAAATACTTTTTTGCCCCACTGTATACAATAGCAATGAGGCAATAATAATTAGTTCAAATAAAGTATCAAAAGCAAGAAATCATATGGTTTTATTGAACAAAACTGTTAAAATACATAATGTATTATAAACCATAGAGCTAATGTACATTACGCATTACAACAAAGGCCTGCAGATGGCGCCAACAGCTTGATTATTTTTACACATTGCTGTGCGATCTAATAGGCTACTTGTTTAATATTGACCAAGCACCATTTAATTCAAATGTCCACTTAATCTTTAATATTTGGTCATTTCTTTAGGACAGAAATGCTATAGCCACTGTAATTAAAAGAATATGTGGACATCCAAACGTGTAAACTCAGAGTGAGGGTTTGAGCTTTTACTTTGAAACCGTGATGTGATTCTCCTGAGTTTGCGTAGATCTATAAATGATTTACCTTACAAATCTGATGAAATGGTGGTAAGAGTACAAGGCTGGCTGTGCACAAAGGCTATTTAAAAAAAAAAGGGGGTTAATTCCCACTTTGCTATGACAATCTGGCGCTTCTGAATCAGCGACTGTAAGTATGTTTTGTTACTAGTTTCAAGTATTTGCTATTGACTGTTCAAATGCGGAGTTTAGCTCAGCGCAGAGTAACGCGTTGTGTGTGTGAGGGGAACAGGGTCACATCACAGGAGAGTGAACTGCCTGTCAGAAATCATAGCACGTCAGCTGTCTTAACCGCGGCTTGTGTACTGCATCATCACTGTGTCTGTCACGTGACTCTGTTGCCCTTTCGAGCTTGAACTAATGGTAAAACTAACGACATTATTAACCGTCTTGATATTTACTTTGAAAGCTTGAAGCTCGCGATTATGGTAAGGGGCATTACATTTCCGACGTGTGCTTGTCAAAGGAGGGGGCTTTGTTGAAAATGACGTGTTTGAGAGAGGCGGGGCATAGAGGACCTACAATAATGTACAGTATTTGAAAAATAATGTGTTTTTTGAACATTAAAGCATGTAAACATATTCTGTTACACCAAATACACAAAATAATGATCTTTAAAACAGCATCATATGACCCCTTTAATTATGATTTTTTAAATGGGTTTAATATATCACGCTGCCTTGGGAAACAGTCTAATAATGTGTTTTATGGATTCTCGTCCGTGAAATGCTCCACTTCCGGTATTTTGCCGGTTAGTCGACGCAAGCAAAAATTAAGTCGAGGATTTTTTTTAATCGAATAGTCGAATGAAATCGACGAATCACGACAGCCCTAATAAGCAGCGACTTCACTTATGGATTGGAGAAGAATCCGTGGATGAAACCTGCATCACTTTGCTTTCACTGTCAGTCCTCCCCTTTTTCTTTCGGAGCCAAATGTAATTTGTGTCTGAATTAACACGAGCATGCTGAACAGGGCAGAGGCGGCAGCGAGGATGTAATCTCTCCCTCTCTCTGAGTCAGCCCACTGCACTGGACGGACACACACACACACACACACACAATTTCATATGCATCCCTGAAGATGCTGTTGGCTTCTAGTCCACCTGCCAAGACTGTCTGCGGAGGCCCCCCAATTACAGTCTCTGAAACTCATCACACACACACACACCCACACACACACACACACACACAAACACACACACACACACACAGAGTGGCTTAGTTTCAAAACCTAGTGAGCTGCCTACATAGAAAATGTTTTTGGGCATCACAGGCATGTCGGAGCACACCCATGATGGTCTCTACCATTAGGTTTGAAACAGCCTTTAAGACCTAAATTGCGACAACACCATGGTGCTTTTCCAACAATTCCAGAACGTTCTGCAGGATAGTTGACATTAAAAATGTTTCGAATGAGCAGTGGTGCTATCATTTTTAAACTACACTTCTGAGAGCATGCAGAAAATATGAAACATCTGCATATACAAATAGCAATTAAGAACGAACGTCAGGGAAATGAAAAGGCATGCAACTACAGAAAAGCGGTGATGAGGGGTCCTTGTGTGCGGGCGGGCCTCCTCTGATGAATCAGTGAGCATTTCAGAAATGGCTCAGTGTCGAGGCTCGACTGGAGTCCTTTGGCTTCAAAAGCCCCAGTAATAACCTGCAAATTAAAACTGGAGGCTTCAGTCTGATCTCCAAGCTACCAAACCTCAATATTGCCTCTCATAAAAAAAAAATGCTTTCGATCTCCCAACGGGCCCACCACAAGGCCTGCAACAAACGATTATTTTGATAATAGATTAATCTAACTATTATTATAACGATTAATCGATTAATCATTGATCATTTCACTGATTAATTAGTAGACATTTATTGATTATTTAGCTTTTGCAATTAGTTAAAATATTGAGTTATACACTCTAAAAAATTAAGGTAATCACTTCAACTTTTGAAAGTCATTTGTAATTACAGTTATACAATTTATACAAATAAATACATTTGGCACACAAAATGAGATGGCAGAGAAACGCTCTTATTCACCATTTAATTAGCTATATGAAAAAGTAGCTGAATGACATCATTCTGCCTAAAATCTCTTTTTGTAAGTCATATGGATAAGAAACAAAACAAAGGTTGTGATAAGACGTTTTATTTTTGGATAAACTATTTTATTCACAACAATCTCTCTTAAAATACCTTATAGGGTTATGATAATCAAAACAGTCCTGAGCTAGATCAAGATTTGAACTCTGCAAACCAAACTATAACTTCAATTAAATGTTTTTTTCCCTACTAATAAAAATATTTTATCATTAGCTAGCTCCACACTGGAGAGCTGCTTTATAACAGAAAATCAAGTTGTAATTCTAACTGAAAGTGACACTGACTCTGGTTTTTCATGTTTAATGCTGTAAAGCTATCTATTGCATAAAGTCAGTGCTTCCCCGTTAATATCCCCGGAAGCGTCGCGCGCGCTTCAGCACGAGTAGTACACAAACCCGCGCGTCTGCACCATTCATTAACACCCAGAATTAATATTTAAAAATAGTCGTTTTGTGGGTTAATATTTACAAATACTACTGGGAATGGGAGTGTGCTCACTTGTGTGTGCACGCATCAGGTCGGAACTCCGCTGTGCACAATACAGAGAGCGCGACCATGTAACGTAGAGACATAAATGACATGCCGTCGTGTAAATAAGATAAATAACATGAGGCTACTTAGTTTGTTTAATAAAAGAACAAGGTATAGACTAGGGCTGTGCGATTTGGGGGAAAATATCAAATTGCGATTTTTTTGACAGATATTGCGATTGCGATTTGATTTGCGATTTTAAATGTGCAAAGTCAAGCTTCAGCTCAATATTGCCAATAATGTGCAGCACAGTATGGGTATCATTTCCCTGCTGAAAAAAAACCACAATAGAAACCATCACAGAAATTCTTATAGTTTCCATTAAACCATTACACAATTCCTTTTTGTTTTGGGCATTATTCCAATAGGAATTATTGTTGTTCTATTGGTTGCCATCTGCCAGATTACATCCCACCAATAGAATCCATCAAATAGACACCATTATAGTTCACATTAAAACCAATACAATTCCCATTATAACCCTGAAATCCATACCATTTTTTTATGTTTTGAGAGGGGTTCTATTTATTTATTTTTTTCAGCAGGTAAGATTATAATGGTATAACTACTTTTACAGAATTAACTTAATTTCACAGAAAATGTTTATTTTTTATAAATAAAGAACTGTATTTCTTAAGTCAATTATTAAAGTATTACATAGGCTGATTTATTCATTTGAAGTATTATTAGTATTAGTAATATTTGGGATTTTAAGAGCAAGTGGAAAATGTGCTGAATGTTTCAAATTTATCCAAGTGAAATTAGCAAAGCAGTTAGACTGAATTTACATTCGTTTTAAACATGGAGCTAGGCGCGTTTGTAAGATAATTTGTAAGATTTGTTCTCGTACTAACAAAAACATCTAAGAATGTATCTTTTATTCTCCAGTACTGAAAACAGAACAAATACGGGAGCTTTTGATATGCGCTGTGACGCAGCTCTTGGAAATTACCTTTTTTGTTCGTTGTCTGTTATTTCGAAGCTTAAGTTGCATACGTTTTTCTTTAGTTTTAATTTGCCTAACTATCGATCTGACCCAGTAGACGCCATAATCCCACTCTGTCTCTCTCCCGCTTTGTTTTTTTTTTAATGGTGGGTGTTTACACAGTTGGCTAGAGCAGTGCTGATTGGGGAGAATGGAGGTGCGCTCACTCTATTGGTTAGTAAGACTGCAACTCAAGGCTGGCAGTCATGCATATGCTCTGGAGTAATATCGCGTCCATATTGCAGGCTTTGCGATTATGAAATCGCAATGTCTCAAGGACATTGAGGCGCCCCCCCAATTTAATGGCAGGGGAAACACTGATAAAGTACTATATAAATAAACTGGTCAAACCGCGTTATTGCAGGCTCTTACATTAGGTCATATGAGATCAAACGACTACTCGACAACAAACATATTTGTTGACCATTTTTTTGTCTACGTTGTCAACGATGTCTACTTATCATTTCAGCCCTACCCACCACCCTTCTTCTCCCATCTTCCATCAGGCAGGGAAGAAAATCACGATGAAAAACCTTCAATAATCCCAGTATTAGACAGGAGGACCCATCCGTCCTCAGCTCAAGAATGACTCTATTAATAGCTTGTTGCTTCGGAGGGCTGACTGCAACGGAACATGCGCGTTGCTGGTGTTAAGTGAGCCAGAATCCAGAGGTGACCACTTCCTGAATCTCAGAGAAAAAATCAGATGTTTCAACTGCACACATATGGCCTGAATAATGCCACTGTGAGAGAGAGAATTTAGCTTAAACTGTGCAAACAATATGTGCTGATGCAGATGGGTCTGTGTGTACTGATACAGGTGTTTGTGCAGCGTGAACAAAAGTACAATATGTAACCAGCTAAACGAATCGGAATTTATACATACAACCCTGTGGCCACAGACACTAAACCACAGACATACATCTTCATAACAGTGTGCAGCCTGCAACACACACACACACACACACACACAATACAGCAGAAAGCAGTTTGTAGATGACAGGTGATGTAATAGGATTTTGTCCAAGGAGAGAGGGAGCTAAACGTCTCGCTGAAACTGGCAGCACTAGAGGAAAGACAAAGATAGAGCAAGGGGGGGGGCATTTTTCCCCCCCCCCCCCCCAGCCGCACCACGGGGCCTTTTCTTTCTGAAAAGGCCTGGGGGGAAAAACCCTTACACACACACACACACACACACAATACAGCAGAAAGCAGTTTGTAGACGACAGGTGATGTAATAGGATTTTGTCCAAGGAGAGAGGGAGCTAAACGTCTCGCTGAAACTGGCAGCACTAGAGGAAAGACAAAGATAGAGCAGGGGGGGGGGCATCTTTCCCCCCCCCCCTCCCAGACGTACCAGTGAGTCTATTCTATCTGAAAAGCTCTGGAGAGAAAGACTGTTACTGTATATAGACAGAGGTTTATAAACAGGGCAGCTACTGGAGTGCATTCAAAGATGTTTTGAAGGTCACGGGTCGACCCCGATGTTTGATCTAAGGTTAGACTCTTTTGATTGGCCGCACAAGTGTTCACAAGCTCACAGACACAAACACTTGTAAACTAACAGGTCACATTCGCAGGACAAGCTATTTTTATGAAATGGACGTTCTGTGCTGAAGAGAGGAGCCAAGACCTAATTACCCACGAGTATGTGTTAGATTCAGGCTCAAAATACTTATAGAATACATGTTTCTATTTTCTACATTGTGTTCCTGTTATACATTTTTTTCTGGTATTTCCTATTCATTGTTTGTTTCATGTTTATATTCTTTATTTTCATTCCTATGTCCTTTCTATTCCCTTGTTAATTTTATTCTATATATGGACAGCCATAAAAATGTTGCGCTGCATATGGTTGTGCATGTTACAAATAAACTTTAATACAAAATTTGAAAATACTGAAAACAATAGCTATGTTTCCATCCAAAGATTCGAATTAAACTTATGTGTAAAACTGGATTTTGAATAAAGCACAGTTTCCATCATATAGTCATATAGCCTAGTCGATATAGTCATAGTCACATGACTTTTTTGATGCGCATGGAGGAATTTATTTGGTAAATGTGTTTCCATCATAGTTTGTGCATTTTTTCTTATCGGATAAAAAGTGTATCCTACTCAAATGTGAGCACAAGTTTTTTATGCATATTTTTTTAGAATTTATCTGCATCTTGGCGTTTCCATCCAGCGTTTTTTTATGCGCTATTCCAAAATACACATAAAAATAGGTGGATGGAAACATAGCTAATTACACACATATGGAAAAGTCCAGGACTGGGTCTGTTTATTTTAAAAGCAGTGACTGTTTTCCGTTTACTGTCAAAGCAATAGCGTGCAATCGGACGTTTAGTCTGGAACGAGGGGCCTGACCTTGGTGGATGCACCTACATGCGGTTCTTCCTGCATGCTTTTACCTTCTTACTCGACACTTTAAACGAGACCTCTCTCCTCCATTAGAATTCACTTTAAAATAACCGTGTACAGTATAAGTGCTAGAATTGTGAATTGAGTTTAAAACGTAAAGCAAGCTGAACTGTAACTAGATCAGGTGTCAAACTGCAGTGTGTTTAATATACAGCGAGTTTACGTTATAAAACACCAATAAAATATATCTTCTGACTGAAAGGCAACCAAGAAATCATTATTTAAATATCAACACCTCCGAATCACCAATCATGGACACTTTATTCTCAATAAATTCGAGCCGAATCTCCTGCCTGAAAGAGCAAAAGACTGTGACTGAAGAGAACGCTAGCATTTCCCTGCTCAATTATTCTTCCTTTCCCTGCATGTTTAGAACATTAGGGTGGAAATGTCTGTGTGTGTGTGTGTGTGTGTGTGTGTGTTGTGAAACAGTGACTCATGCTAACCACCAGGGGGAAGAATAATGAGGCGAGACGTGCAGGGAGCACAGTGAGAAAGAAACAGATTTGAGGGGGTCAGCTGGGAATTCTTTGTACACTGGTGTGTGTGCGCGCATGTGTCCTCCTACTTGCATTTGCTCCAACACACAAACAGTCACTCTATATTTACCATGGCATGACAGAGATGTGGTGTTCATTCTATACCGGTCAGCCATGTTTTCCAGTAGCTGTTCCTGCTATTCTGAGACAGACAGTCATATGAACACACTCAAACATCTATATACATTAAAGAGACAATTTGCCCTCAGCTTTGCAATCAGAGGAATAAACTACATTTTGACAGCATATTAAAATAGAATAACTAACTATAATAATGTTTCACAATTTTTCTGTTTTACCCTATTTTTGATAAAACTGTCTTGGTGAGAGTAAAACACCAAAACATTAAGTCCTCCCCCCCACCCTCAAATTTGCATCATTCCTAACAATACTCCCTTATCCATAGTAAAATTAACTTAATGTACAGCTTTCTCAGGTCACACAAAGGTGAATATTTTTCTCAAGTAAAGCAGTAATCATTACAGGAAGTGCTTAAAGTAAAGGCCAATTTAAAAAAAGAAACATTCTGCAAAAAAATAAAGATAAGCAGAGCAGCAGCCTCCATCATAATTAACTGTGCTGCAAACTGAGAGAAACCTGGGGTTATATGTGTGCGTGCGTGGTGGTCCGCTGGGACAGATGGGGTGGCCTTTATCAGGGCCGTCAGAGGAAAAACGCATTTCATGCTCTGCTGACCCCCTTTTTCTCTCTCTTCCTCTCTCCCTTGTCCACCTAGCAGAAGAATTAGGCAGCAAAATTTCTCCCTGTGTGACATGGGCCACCAGTGTGTGTGTTCTGTCTGCGAATATGAGAGAAATGTCAAACATGATCATCTAAACGTCAAGCTACATCATGTGTTCGCTGGTGGAAATGGTTCTCTTTAACGCAGAACACACTCCAAAAAGATCCCACTCTACTACTAGAACATGGCCTGTGGCATTCCGGCACCATTCCTAGTTCCCTGCAGGGGACTGATAAAAACTACTACTGCTGAACTAGCTTATGACAGAGAGTCCTCATTTACTCCCAAACGACATGTTTCCCCCCACTAGAGAACCAGGAGTAAACCTTCTCACCTCTAGATTTCATTAGACACTATAACTGTCAGTCATCTGTCACTACAGTAGCAGTCAATCACTGTGCTTGAGTCTAGCAGCAGCACAATACAGAAACATGTTCAAAGTGCTTGTGTGAGACTTACATCTGGATACTCTTTGACTGGTACGAAGAGTTTCTCCTGTAGATGTACGATGGGTCCCAATGGCTCTGGTAACTCCAGGGGGTGTTTGTCCACCAGACCGTTCACTGTGTCGTTATACATGTCCTTCCTCACTCTGGTTATCTCTGCAGGTAGACAAAAAAAAAAAAAGACAAACAGATCAGAAACGGCGAGAAAAAAAAAACAGACAAAAAGGCATGAAATGCAACATTCCTTTCATTCACATAAGATGCCACATTCCAGTGCATTTCTCCCTAAATTAAGTTGCCAAATATCATGAGATATTATATATTTCATGATATTTGTTTTGTATTTTTATATATTTCCAAGTTTCACAGTAACAGGAACTCTCATGCACACACTGAGATCTTTTAAACAGACTCTTTCATAGCTGGCAGCTCCAGATGAGGTTAAACTGCTGCTGCCAAAACATGATTAAGTTTAGGATGTCCATTCCTGACACACACACACACACACACACACACACACACACACACACACATTCCCTCCCTCACACAAAGTGGCTGTGCTTTAAAACCTAGTGAGCTAAATGAGCTGATAGTTAGGGTTTGAAACAACCAGATGGCGCAGCAAACACACACCTGTTGTGGAATATAGGAGTGCATTAGACAAAAAGTCCTATCTACATTAAGAGTAATTACTTGGGACACACTGATCTGATACCTGGAAAAGTGACGGAACGTTGGTGGCGTTTTGAAATGGAATGAGCACCAGGCATGCAAATCCAATAGTAGGTTTAGTCATGGTTGTCCAAAACCGTGCAATGAATCGTGCATTATGTTTCAAATGTTCTGGAGTTACACGACAGCCTCAACTGACAAACGAGCTGGAATTCAAGTCTGCTGCTCTCAAAATCATTCTCCACTATGCAAACGCTACTGTTAAATAGTTTTGAGGTCAGTAAGATTTTTTTCATGTTTTTAAAAGAAGCCTCACTAAGAATACATTTATTTGATCTAAAATACAGCAACACTAAATTATATAATCTATTTGGTTATATTTTAAAATGTAATTTATTAATGAAAACTCCAAAACTGTGAACAGAAACTTCAAAAGTAAAACTTTTAAAAACAGAATTTCTTGAATTTTTGTAACAATTTACACAAGAAATCACATTCAAATTGAAATGATTGAAAACAAAGAAACAGTGTGTATGCGTCGCACTCTGTACTAGACATAATTCAGCACTGACATGTTGTCAGCTGTCTCAGCAGTATCAAGAAAAAAGTGGGATCACAGCATTACTAGTGCTTACACACTAGAAAAAAAACTCTTGGCAGAGCGTTTGACGACTAGGAAAGTGTAAGATCCAGGTCAGTCTGAAATCAAGTGGGAATAGAGCAAATTGGATTTCCTAAAAGACAACTGGACAAATCCCACTGAAATTCTCATTGGCTGCTGGATGCATATTTAAGAGTAATTTTTGGTTACATAGAATGTCACTTTTACAAACCCTTGGATTTTCCCTACACACCAGTCCATATAGAAGTCAATGGATTTGGAGCATTCTCTGATGAAGTGCAACTAATGTCCTACAACACTGATACAGAGTGTGTGTGTGTGTGTGTGTGTGTGTGCGCGCGCATGCATTTCATGGGGCCCCAGAATACTGGGAGGGGTTGAAAAGTGACGCAACACCCAGATCAAAACATGAACCATGTAAGGATGAAACTTTTAACACAACGTATTTTCTCTCACACATGCAATGAGTCCCAGAAGAGGTGACACAACTGCTGCAAGTATATTAGCCACATTTAACTCAATCTATCTTCTCTCTTGACCCAAGCACAACCATAAATTCCTCCACCCTTCTCTTTTTCATCCCTCGCTTTCACCCAGTGTCTCTCCTTCCACCTTTCAACACACTACAGCAGGAAGGATTTCTCTCTGACTCTCTGGAGTAAAAGTGCTGCGTGTCTGCATGTTTAATATTCTTGGACTGCAAGAGAGTAGTTTAAAGTAAAAGCAGGAATTAAAAAATTTAAATATCCTCGACTCAACCAGAAATGGGTCATGAACAAGAACGCCGTTCATTTAAATCTTCTCCGAGGCTCACACTGTATACATCCCTCACCATGTGACCTTTAAATATAAATCAGAAATAAACTTAATTGTAAATGATAATCTGCGTTATACATGATTTTTTTATTTTTGCCCGTCTTTGTCACACACATACACACACTTAACCCTCGCACCTAAAAGCACTCTTTTAGTGTGCACTTAAAAAAAGAGCCAATGAAAAATAGAAAATAAAGTGTTTCGGTCCTTTGGCTGAACGAGAGAGCCACAGTGAAATGCCACATTACCATAAAGTAGCAGCGAGAGAGAGAGTGAGCGAGCAATATCGAGCACATGCCATTAGCAGGCACAAACTCCGAGGTGAGTCCTAATTTCAATGCTCAGGCCGCTGGTAGCCTAATGGTTAAGTACCTTGTTTGCCAGCACAAAGGTCGCAGTTTAAACTCTACTAAGGGGTGAGGCAGGAATGTTGAGAAGAAGTGACAACAAATCCTGGTACATTAAGACAGACACTGAGCCCCACAATCGCTCAGGGGTCAGGCTGCTGGTCTGGGGTCGGTTTTCGTGACAGAGGGGGGTAAAAATGGTTGTGCAAGTTGTGAACGCTCTGGGTTCAGTTTGATAGGTATGCTGATGATGTGCTGCCTGTTCCACTAACCATAAATAAACTACATGTCACTGTGTAGTTATGAAAACACAACATGTGGGCTACCCTACACATCAGGGGTGGGGAAAAAGATTTACAGACACATCAATTAGAAGAAAAAAACTCCCCTCCAAAGTAACTCGGAACTTTTGAATGGTAGTATATAGAGGGAAACACAGGGTGATAGTCATAAAAATGCAAAGGAGGAGAAACTGTATGTGTTAAGAACAAAAGAGAACTTTTGCTGATCTAATATTGCACCATATTAGAAAGCAAGACGGACAGTGCACACTTTAAAACCAAACCAATCCTCCACAAAAGCGGTGAGCAGGTAAACAAGGTTAAACATCCCGAGACCCTGAATCAGAGGCTGTCTGAACAGACTATTCTCTTTCTCTCTCCAGTCCTTTCACTGCCAACCCATCCATCAAAAGGACCATCCTGTCCTTATGGTTGCTAATATAAGCAACATTACTAACTCAGTAAAGATGAGCTTATAAGTAGGGTTGCAAAGGGGTGGAAAATTTCCGGAAACTTCGGAAAGTTCCATTGGAACTTCGTCTGTGGAATTTTGGAAATATTCCAAGTTTGAAACTTATCAGGAATTTATGGGAATTTACAGGAATTAATTGAAAATTTGGGGAAATTTTTAAAACTATCATATACAAACATAAATATAAACATTTTGTTTGATCATAGGCTCACATGCATGCAAGCTAATACACATTTTAAAATTTTAATTTTTGGATTTTGGGGGGGGGGGGGTCTGTGCTGCTTTTTTCAGGATTCATTGATGAATGCAAACTTGTGAACAGTGGTTATTCAAAATAGAAATCTTTTCTAACAATATAAGTCTTTACTATTACTTTTTATTAATTGAACATCCTTGCTGAATAAAAGTGTGTATTGTTAAAAAAGGATTTATATTTAAAATAAATGCTGTTCCTTTTTTTAACTCTTTATTCATCAAAGAATCCTGAAAAAAATCACAGGTAATAAAAAAAAAAATTTAAACGGCTGTTTCCAAAACTGACTATAAATAAGCATTTTAGAATTATTTTTGAAGAATCATGTGACACTGAAGACTGGAGAAATGATGTTCAAAATTCAGCTTTGAATCACAGAAAAACAT
>NW_015505313.1:1316461-1368068 GCF_001515645.1 Sinocyclocheilus grahami | reverse complement strand
TGAAGAATCATGTGACACTGAAGACTGGAGTAATGATGTTCAAAATTCAGCTTTGCATCACAGAAATACATTATTCTGTATACAAGTATATATAAATATATAGTATACTAAACAGAAAACCATTACTTTAAATTGTAATACCAGTAATACTGCGCAATATTACCGTTTTGTTCTGTATTTTTGATCAAATAAATTAAGGCTTGATGAGCAAAAGATATGCAATGTTTAAAACATTAAAATAGTAATGTTTCCAAACTTTTGACCAGTACTAGCAGAAAGAGCATCACAGTTTCAGCTAGTTTATACCTCCAAATTCTGTAAATGAAATAGTGCTAAGTCGCTTAGATTTTTCATATCTTGATTTTACTGGCTAGGTAGCTACTGTAAAAACACTTTTTGGTATTTACTAGTTAAACTTGAATCCCACAGATCAAATATATTTAGAATATCAAAACTTAGATGTAGTCTTTGGGCTCAAATGCAGCAAGTGAGGCTTCAGAGAAGATGGAGGGGAATCCCCCAGAGATTGTGTGGGGGAGGGTCATTTTTAGATTTCTGTTTTATTATTATCTCACCTAAATGTTTGTTCCAGTCTGTGGTTTGTTCAGTCAGTGTATTTGTTTTTACAATGGTATAGCCTAATTTAGTTGCACAGTATATTACACACAGCACAAGGAAGTTTTAACAATTTTTTGTAATATTCATGTAATTTACATGAATACATACTAAGATGGACATTTTGATATTTTGTGTGCAGGATTTAAGAAATGATCTGTTCATGTTATGGAGGAAAGCACAGTGCATGTAGGGGGTGTGGCCTCAATAGCCCTGCAGTAAGCTGTGTGCATGTCATTGAGCAATGTATAGGGTAGAAATTAAACTGAAAATGCATTAAATCAGGTTGTTTTAACCAAGATTATGCTGCAAGAATTGTTCTCAACTACATTTAAGTCCCCAGTTCCTGCAATTTTGCAAATTTCCCGTTTATTCCCATTAATTCACGTTAACTCCCATAAATTCCCATGGAAGGTTTCCAGTCTCGAAAATTCTCGGAATTTTGCAACCCTAGTTATAAGTATATAAAAAGGTTTATATAAATATATATAAATGCTATCCATAGCATCGGCAGTCAAGGAATAGAGAGGTCTGAATAAAAGGTAAACAGGAAAAGGCTGATGCGAAGACAGAACACTTACTGTGAAACCTGCTGCTTTTAGCACTTCAGCAAACATCGGCAATCCATCTGTCTGAGGACTAGTTACCTAGGAGCTATTAAACAGACATTTATAGTAATGAAGCAAGAGTGAAAAGATGAAAGTCACATCTTAACTGTTATCAGTTAAAGGGACAGTTCACCCAAAAATGAAAATTCTGTTATTAGTCACTCATCCTCGTGTAATTCCAAACAACTTCATTCCAAGGAAGATCATATTTAGGGGGAAAAAGTCATTTTGGACCTGATTGACTTTTATTGTATGGACAAAAATATTTTGGACAAAATATTGTGTGTTTATCTGTCATATGGATTCCTGCATTATGTCAGAAGGGAATAACAGCTGTGATATTTAAATACACCAGTATTATTACAGTCAAGCACATCAGCTTTTCAAATATCGGAACAAACGGGTATAAACCTGAGCACAGTGAACAAGCCTTGGTTTCAAGGGTTTGAATTTACCATTTCTCTTAAAAAACCCTTAATTGATAAGGAAGGGAGGATAAAGCGGAGCGAACAGCGAGAGTTTAAAGAAACGGTGATTCCGCTGGTACTTTAGTAGATGTTGCACAAAAGGATGGAGAGCGCTCAAAGCTCTTTAAGATTAAAATAAAAGAGAGAGGTGCTTGAGATGAAAGTCTGCTGATGTACAAGTTTTTCCACTTTGAAGCAATGCACTTCAGCTATCATAAAGCACAGCTAGCCTCTGCAGCCACAAGATTCCTGCTTAATGCATTCTCCGCTTTATTCAAGCTGCAAACTACTTTCTCAACAGACAATTCAATTCTGCACTTACATTCCAAACTGAGAAAAGAGGGGATTCTTTTGGGTGGGGAAAGAAAACAGGGCCTTTGGAAAGTGCGCACGCTTCTTATCAAAATGTCCACACCTCTTTTTGAAAGTGTAAAATCCTTTGCCTCCAAAACCAGAATTCAGTATATTTCATTGCTGACGGCCAGCAAGTAAATATCCTTTCAGAAATGTTTGCTTCATGCATGAATTCTGTGAACTCAGCACTGCATTTCATGTTTTGCCAGGGAGAATATTTTCCTGCAGCATTAATATGGCTCTTCCAGAGAAATATGCTGCGGAGT
This sequence comes from Sinocyclocheilus grahami, assembly GCF_001515645.1. Classification (NCBI taxonomy): domain Eukaryota; kingdom Metazoa; phylum Chordata; class Actinopteri; order Cypriniformes; family Cyprinidae; genus Sinocyclocheilus; species Sinocyclocheilus grahami. Next base: position 1,365,758 of record NW_015505313.1, on the reverse strand, counting down.
TTAAAGAGATGCAACAGCTTGTCAAAAATCAGGTGATGGGAGCTTGTTTATGCAGGTACAACATGCAAGAGATTCTCAATTTCCTTGAAGCAGTCCAAATTTTTCATGTCATAAAGAATTAAACAGCAAACACTTGATACTGCAAAAACATCATTACGTAAATATGCTATACAAAACAATTCAGACTGTGAATAAGAAATAAACAAAAGTTCTGCATATGTGTGCGTCCATCCCAAACGCAACTTCCCGGTCTCTCTCTTGAAACCAACACGGAAGTGACTAAAACTGCAATTCATCGACTGGCCGCTAAAGGCTGGCTCCAAAAGGGAGTCAGTCCCATAGACTCCCCATGTTAAAATGCCCAACTTTACAGCAGAAAAAAATATGTTTACATCCTGGTACAAAAAGTGGTTTTGGTCTATATAGCTAATTTTGCCCTTCATGATAACTGTGAGGGGTGTGCATTTTTTTTATAACTCATCTGTTTAAATTATATTAAGCCTTAAAGTTCTGCATAATTAAGGGTGTGGCCACTTGAGTGACCGGTGGATTGCCGCTGTGGTCACCACCGTCGAGCTAGATGGGCGTGGTTTCAGCAACCAGCTCCCGCCTCTTTGCCCATTTTCGATTATCCGGCAGCCAAGACTGCGATAGCCAGCTCCGCCCACTTTGAGCTTCAAAAACGCTCTTCAGAAACCTATGGGTGATGTCACGGACACTACGTCCATGTGTTTTTACAGTCTACGGTCCATCCCCACCAGGAAGTAACTTGAAAAACTGTACAATGGAGTAATAATCAGATTTTTTCTGTTTATTGCAGTTTCTCTACTTTAACTGACAAGAGGCCCAAAGTAAAAACTGCTCAGAGAACCAGATTTTCACAGAGACTGTCTTCTGTAAATATTAGAGCAGAATTCCATAAATAAACATTCATTATTTTGGGCAGCGCCTCGGCTCCCTGTCAGGAGGAAAAGAAAAAAAGAAAAAAGACCTCTGCTTCTGAGAAAGAGGAAGGGAGAGGTGAAAAAGTCAAACAGAAGAAGAAAAATCTCTGTCTCTCTCATTCAGAGCTTGCATGGTTGGTGTCGTCACGCACCAACTCAAATGTAATCAGTTGCCAGAGACTGAACTACAACACTCCCACTGAATCCCACAACCTACAGAAAAGAATTTACAGAAAGGAATTTAACAACTCTGGTTCAAGTTTTGGTTTTCACTGAGTTTGAACATGATTATTGCAATAAATCCTAAAAGGTTCACCCAACAACACTGATTACTTGGCCTCATTTTATACTTTGTATTTTTTGTTGTTGTTGTTTTCTGTTTGACTGATATTTTGAAGAATGTTTTGGTTGTTTTTTTCTTCCATTGCATGGACAAAAAAATAAATAAATACAGAGTCATTTCTCAGCATCTACTTTTATGTTCCACAAAAAATTAGCCATGGAGGTTTGGAACATCTTTAAAGTGAGTAAATTAAAACAGCATTTTCATTTTTGATTGAGCTATTCCATTACGTATTTATATTAGATGTTTAAGTGAACAATTAACAAAATGTAATCAATCAGTCAGCTAGTGTTTTTTTTAAATATTGAACAAGATCCAGGTCTGAATTCCAACACTCGAGTGCCGCTTGCACCCAGTGCTCGATTTGCGGGGGTATGTCTGCAAAGTGTCACACTGTAATTGTTCTGCTCAATTCAGTGGAAGTCCTGGCCGATGCTGAAAAGCACCAGCATCAGTTCAGTGGAAAAGAGGTAGTGAAGGCAGAGGTGGGGGCTCTCAAATGAGCACACAATCACTGAACACTCCAGAATGCATGAGAGGCTCGTTAGTCAAGTCTAGACACACCACTTCACTAACTAAAAGACCAAAACTAAGACTTGAAAGCACGCAACAACTCACAAACAAGTCCCAGATTCGCATTTTAATGGGAAAACAGAGTGTTTTGTTTTAAGCCAGGGACTGAATGGAAACAGAGATGGATTCAAGTGCGTCTGCAGTTCTCACCGGCCATGAGGAAACACATCAGCTGTATTAGAAACTTCAACACGTCATCAGATGGGCAGAGGGGAAAAGCATTTTAGAGATAGAAGATAATTTCAGAGAGAACCAACATGTCTGATAACCAACAGGTCACAAATATTATACATGTCCCTGCCAACAACAACAACAACAGGTGTTTCTAAGTTATATGATATCAGAAAGACTGAGGATTAAAAGATTAGAAAGCTGGACATTAGTAGTGGAATGAACCTGATCCCTGACCTAACACACACTCCGATCTCTCCTTCATGATGCTGCGCATTCCCAGATTGTCCTGCTGCAGTCCGGGTTTTGGCAGAACTATTATGAAGAGCTAAATTTAGCAGGGAGGCTTGTCACACTTGATGATATGGTGCAGGGTTATAGAGTAGAGCTGTTGGGGAGGGGGTGGGTTTAGGTTATCATTCAGGACGAGAGCACAACACAGTTACTGCGGTGGTTTAATGGCTGCCCGGCAGGGTGCAGGGTCTAACCACAGCCTGTAGATTACTCTTACACCCAACCAACATGCTGCACAGGGAATCCAACAGCTTCAAAGTCTATGGTCACAAGAAGAGGCTGGTCAAAGCTGGTGTGTTCAGAAACAGGCGAGTTTGGAACACTGGGGAACAAAAGAACTGACACAGCCCGGCCGATCCAGCCAAATACACATGCATGCACAAGCGTTTTTTCTGTATCACTATTCAGCCTATGCTGCTGTTGAATCACTGATGCAAAATAAAAAAAAATTGAGTTGTGAGTTTGTAGTTTAAACTAAATGTGATTGAAGAGACACCATGATATGATACCAACGAAATAAATAAATAGACAACACTGTCTATTGCATTATTTTTTACTGGATCAGGGCTCCAGACTGCGTCCAAATAGTCGCATTTTGCGACCATTTTTCCTGCTGGTGCGACTGCAAAATTTTTATATAATTATATTTAAAATTAATGCACAGGCGATTTCGTTAATGGCGCATCCAGTCAGTCTCCGTTTTTATGAGAAACATCAAACGGCGAACGAAACTGAAAGCATAACGAAGGTGTGCGCAGCAAAAATGACACGAATATTGAGGAAACAATGGATGGTTTTCAAGCTAAAGTAAAGTAAAAGACCGCTTCTTAAACCAGAGAAGGTGAACATGTTGGTATTCTTGTGGGAAAAAAAACATGCAAGCACTGTCACCGACCGCAATTTTAGTTTTACTTTCCTTTTTGTTTTCATTTTGAAAAGCTTGTTATCTTTGCTGTTTACCTCACGTTATGCTATGGAGGCTCACTTTTATTTTATTTATTTTTTATTTGATTCCTCAGTGTTTGCTATACGTTCTGTAATTTATTAGTCGGTATATAATACAGCATGTGGTGTATGCCATGCCTCATCTTATTCATTTTTGTTAAACATTTTGTAAGCCAGTTTGTAAAAGAACGGGTTGAATGTTAACCACTTTCGTTTCCATAAACTATGATAAAAGTTCACCAGCATGCATTGATTAATCCCATGTTGTGACACACACAAAAAATAAAAATAATAATACATTTAAAAAAAAATATTGCGACCAAATCATGTGCTTGTGTGACTAACTTTCTCAGTTGGTCGCACAAGCACATGATTTGGTCGCAATATTTTTTTTAAAATGTATTATTATTTTTATTTTTTTTGTGTGCGACCAGTGGGAAGAATGAGTCTGGAGCCCTGTGGATGGATTTTACTTTTATTAAAATAATTTTGAAATTTTAAAAATAAAAAAAGTGGCTTTTCACCAGGGTTAAAATAAAATTGTTGCTTTCTACACCAATCGGTTAAACAGGAAAAATGTGTCGGTCAACCAATACTTTTCTTTTTCTCTAAACTCTCCAAGAACTACGAGCAGACAGACCAATATGCTTCAAGGACTTCTTTATCTCTCACACTCTCACTCACACACACACACACTGGAAGAACAGATGTTTCTGGAATTAAACAGGTTGTAGTAGAGATAAGATAAGCTGATTATACTATTTACAAATTTACAGATAATTCACTTAATTTGCCATATGACTTGTTGACTGTACTCCATCTGTGCACGCACACACACATACTCTAACAAAGGATCTTCAGCAGGATGTGGATCAGAGGAATAACAGGAAGTAAACGGAGGATGCTGAACTGGTGCAGAAAGAAAAAGCCATCGATGTTTTAACAGACCATCAACTGAGTTCTCAAGAATTCCTGAGAGCGTGTGACTGTTCAGAAAAGAGGACCCTGTGAGATCAGTATGATCAGATCAGTAACAGGCAACACGGAAAAAATATACACTCATATCATGGTTTTTACTAAAGACTAGTATGAAGATTAAAGGGGTGGTTGATTGCGATTTCACTTTTTTAACGTTAGTTAGTGTGTAATGTTGCTGTTTGAGCATAAACAATATCTGCAAAGTTACAAAGCTGAAAGTTCAATGCAAACGGAGATATTGTCTTTTAAAATTCTGTCAGTTTAATGCCTACAAAAACGGCTGATAGGAACTACAACGAGTTACTTCCCGGGTTCGTGACAACACAAACCCAGATAAACCCCGCCCTCGGGAAAAGGCAGCAAAGGGGACGAGGCCATGTTGCGCTGCTTTAGAGAAGAGGAAGAGAAAACTAGCGGTGCACGTAAAAATCTATTCATATATGAATAACGATTCTGTCTTCTAACGAATTCTAATGGATTCACAAGATTCAAAATCAATGTTCTAAAGCAGCGGTTCTTAATACTGTTCCTCGCATCGCCCTGCTCGGCACACACTCTGCATTTTAAAAAAACGAAGCATTACCACATGTTAGACTGCACCCCATAAACACAATTAAGCCTAGAAAACAACCACTGAACCACCCCTTTAGGTTGGGCATTAATTATTTATTAATTCCTCAGGAATGCCTTCATTGCCCCCCCCCCCACCAACACACACACACACACAGAAAATGCAGTAAACTTGCTAAACAATGACAGGAAGAACTGAATGCTCAAGCAGGAAGGAAGGAACCAGTCAGTAAATGTGCTAAGAGTAGACAACCAAACACTTCCTTCCTCCTGGACAGGACACCTCCCTTATCCTCATGAAACATGGTAACAATCTTGCTTAGTATGACAAACCAAAAACAAAAAAAGATCAAAATGAGCTTCTTTGTTCCCTTTTCCATTTAAAACTGAACTCATTCAAAGTTTTCTTTAAATAACTCACTGTGGTGTTGAAAACACCAATATTAGCACTAATCGCTAGTGGTGTGAAGAGCAGAACTGATCTGATTCTGTGGTTTGGGCTCTGGTGGTTAAAAGCTAGCCATGGCAAAAACCGCCAGCTTGCGCGTCTGCATTGAACTATTCTTCCTTTTCATAATTTCTTATTTTTTCCTGTCCTCTAACAGTGCGAGATGGAGTGGCAGAGCTGCATTCCTCTGCTTTTAATTAGCAGGAAATGAGGGCAGCCAATGACAAGGACCATTTACACCAGTGAACGAGAGAGAGTGAGATCTCAAGGTGCTAGTTTCACTATGTAAGTGATCTCATAAGAGATGCCTGGGGACACAGGATGGCAGACAACACGAAGTGCCATCCTTCACAGGAGTAGTAATGACAGCAAAGCACTCTGGGTAACAGCGCCACAACAACAGAAGCTTCTAGACAAGCCTGAGCATGACCATGTGCGAGAGGAAGGAGACTGTCTGCCAGTCTTGAAGACATATCTATATATTATAGAATGTTTCTCACTCCGGCACTTTGGTGGTTCAATCTAATGTTTAGGTATCCTGTGCTGCCCATGTCACTAGACGAAACCTGTACCAGGAGCGATAAGGTAGATATTTATCAAGGAACTTTCCAGTCATGCAGTGCAGATCAGCAGATGAGCAAAACCAGTTCATTGGCATTCTAAAGCGAAACTCTGCTTCAAAATCCAAGGACCAATCAGAGAACAGCGCTACCCGGAGGTTCTGTAATTAAAATGAGGGTGCCTACAGCAACTAAGATAAAAACAAATATTTACAGAAATGCTGTGCATGTGTGTGAGAGAGAATGGGAAAGAAATGTAAACTGATTGAAACTCCAGCATTAGACGAACACTAGTAAGATGGTCTTCACACACAGGGCAAAAAAACCCACAAGGAAACAAAAACAGATTTGCAATGTTGTGACTCCGCATCAGTCACGATGAGTTCCGTCCACCGCAAGCTTTAAGCTGATGGTCTTAAGGACAGGAACATAAATATGCAGATATAATGGAAAGAAAGTGTAACATACTAAAAGCAGCACATTCTGCTTTTATTTTTGTGAAAACCATGACACATTTTGTTCAGGATTCTTTGATGGATAGAACGTTCAAACAATCATCATTCATTTTAATGTTCTGTTAGTCTAGCCCACGAGATGCGCCGCTGCTGCGTTATTCATTCAAAATATTAGAGAAATATAGAAGCTAAATGTGGAGAAACCAAGCCATTCACACAGAATGCATATTCAGAGCATTTTTTAGACTGACAAATGACTGCTGCACTCGCGTCTCACACAAGAGATGTATAGAAAGTCATGCAAAGTTAAAACAGTTAAAACTTTTAGAAAACACGTCACGAATTTGTGGAGGTTTATTCCTTTTCGCTACGTCTCATGTTTTTAAATGCAATCTGAGTGAACGGCGCTTCGGCTCTTTGGATTAAGCAATGCATAAATACATGATGCTGTTTTGTTCATAATTGTTTATGCAATGTACGAAATTTTTGTTAATTTAGACGTAATGCACGTTTTTTTACAGACAGATATTTCCTTGCGTTGACAATTTAAATGTGCTGCATTATTTTGCTCATTGCACCCTCCTGTGGCCTCGGGATGTCAAAAGTTTATTAAAACCTATTTAATCTGCATTTAAAACATTAGAAATTCGATTTGTTTAATTTTTATTGTGTGTGTGATTGTTAAACAAAAATATGTGTTGTTTGTCTCAAATTGGGTTAATTTAAAAATACAGTGGTTAAATAAATTTTTTTTTATATTGCTCGGTTTAAAAAAAGGTTATAAAAAATGTCAATAATTATCGATACCGAACGATATGAAACGATTATATCGTTGATCAATTTTTGAGCTATATCGCCCAGCCCTAAAATTCTAAATTGAAAAATCTCATACTGACCCATGGCTCTTTAACAGTAGTTCAAAATCCCTTACTACATAAAGCAGGGCTCGCAAAATCGCAAGCCCGACGTCCCGGGGCTATTGTGTTTTCCAGTCGGGCTACCAAAATGCATCACCACTCTGCCCGACGGGCTATCTTAAATACTCAGTTTAAACATTTGATATGTCATCTATGTTGTATTCTGAATAAAATATTGAAATCTGAAACTTCCACATCATTGCATTCTGTTTTTATTCACAATTTGTACAGTGTCCCAACTTCATTGGAATCGGGTTTGTACGTTGAATGGTATAAGAGGTCTTACAGTTGAAGACGGAAAGACAAGAGTCGCGATACGGCTGGATTAAACTTCAAAAGGCAATGATGTCATTGAATAAATATAAGCGCTGCACGTTTCAAGTCAAAATGTGGCGCAGATGTCTTTATTTGAATGTATCTGAATGGAACTGACTGTTCTCAGAAACGTGTCGTTGCCATTTTAATTTCATTTGACCTATAATTCGTGATAAAGCAGCGTTTTATCAGCATGAAGCTGCTTTGTGTACAGCCGTTACCAAGGAAACTGCAATATTTCAGCGCTCCTAAAGCGCCACCTCTTGGCAGAGAATGAATTTGCATTTCTAATAAGCCTTTCTTGCGGTTTATGGTCAGATCAATGCAAATATCAACTAATGTTTTTACGCAGCAAACACAGAGTTATAAATGAGAAAAGTTAATGTGCCTTCTAAAAATCTAAACAATTAAGACAGATATATATATATACACGTTTTAAATTGACAATTTATATGCTTGATTTATCCCTTTTCATAAAAATGGTCTAAAGGCTGAAATGCTGTTGTATAAGATTTGTTTTTGTGAAAACCTGTATCTGAACTGTAAATCACGTAATTTTATGGCTCAATACTGTCTGTTACCATAGACATTGTCCAACCCCACTCACACTGTGTTCATTTTACTTGTGCAGCTCTTAAAATGGGTCATAAATGGCCATAAATGTATTTTGTTAAATTCTGCAGATACCCTGTAAAGTTAAATAAAATTCCTTCCTTCATATTTGTCGATATTTGTGTATTGAAAATATTTTTGATTGACATTTAAACGCTGATTTTCTAGATTTAAAAAAAAAAAAAAGTGTCTTTTTTATTTGGGCTAGTTAAATAAATTTTCGGGCTACCAAAATCTGAAGAGTACCTGCCCGAAGGGCTACCAGGGATTTTTACATTTTGTGAGCCCTGTAAAGGCATATTTTTATATTCACAAACCCATTCATACATGTTATATGTATACATGTTGTTTACGTTCTCAAATCTGTAGTGCTCTTCATAATAAATATCAATCCACTAAATCATTCCAATGAGTTTTACACAATTTTCCACCAATGCCATCACAACATCAGACCTGTGTCTGAAAACCCCAACAACAACAACAACAGTTTAAAGAGAATCTTGCCGAGCTACCTGAATAACATCTATTTATTAGCACAGTCATCTGAAGGTCTGTGGTTTGTTGCCACCATGTTAAAATAAAAACACAGGTTATCTATATACAACAGGATGGCACAGCGTGCATCTGCAGCTGCATAAGTGTGTAGAATGTGTTTATGGCTTCCTTTAACTGAAAGAGAATGCTTACACATAGGCGTATATATCGGTCTTATCTAAATTACTTCAGTCATAAAGCCAAATTCATTTAAGGTCACTATCAATTATCTGTGTGGCTAGCTAATGTTGTGAGGTTTGCTGAACATTTAAAGAGTGAAAGAATGCAAAGCCTCACACAATCAGCTTTGTGCTGGTCACACCGGTGGTGCAAAAAAGTCTCAAACAGGAAGCTGTAACCAAGGTCACATCCCATATGCCGGAGCAGCGATGTCATGTGTGTGTGAGAGGGTAATGTTGAACACACAATGCTTCATTGTCCAAGCGCAGACACCCTGTGAAACCACACAGACACTCACCCACCCCCTCCATGCAGGCTGACCTCATTCACAACACATACTATTTGTCTTTCCCTCTCTTTTCAGCCACCCGGTTCTGTTCGACCCAGCCATCGCTCTCTCTCTGTGAACACAATCAATCTGTTGACCCCACTAGTGCACTAAGCCTTCTCACAAAGCACAGTCGTGACATGGTCTTTCCTCTCCCATGATGCACTTTTGTTTTTGACACATTTAAGAGCTAATTGAGCACAAATGCAGCAGCATAAAGAGCTAGCAGACAAAGACAAATCTTTGTGTAGCGCGAAGGGATGGCGATGGCTTCTCTGTTGTGTTTGACAGCGGGATTGATGGAGCCCGATATAACATCCACAGCTAAACAAATCTCTCTCCCGCTCTCCCTCTCTCACACACAGTTGGCTGTAGTGGAATGTTAAAATTACAACAGGTGACTACACTTTAGTGAATAGTCTTTCTGTTTAGCCTTTAGAATACACACACACACAAAATTACAAAAGCTTACACACACACACACACACACAGTCATCTGCCCAGAGTGAAACAGCTGTTCCTATCTGTTGTTAAGTGCTCTAGAAATAATCAATGGTTGCTCTAGAATATTGGTCTTGGTTTCACAATGTTGACGTGTTTTTTTTAAACATGCAGAAACTGAAGAATGTGTTCTGGAATGCTACTGTGTGTGTTCAGAGGAATTACAGTGTCCTAACGACAAGCAGTTTTGTCTGTCCACAATAAACATGAATATGCTGTATAATGACAATCACATTCACAATGCACTTTGTAAAAAACATACTCAATTTTTATGGCTGCTGACATGATGCATACACTACCATTCAAATGTGTGGGACAGATTTTTTTTTTCCAAACAAATGAATAGTATATTTATGAAAAGTGACAATCAAGACTTGCATTGTTACAAAAAAAATCCATTCCAAATAAATGCTGTTCTTCTGAACTTCACATTCATTAAAAATACTGGGGGAAAAAAATAATTATATGATATAAAAATAGATATTAAAATATTTAGAAGAACTGGAATAAATTACATTTTAAAATGTTTTGTTAGCAGAAATTAGTCAACATATTGGTTTGGAGACTCCAATTTCTGCAGTGAAATAAAGCATGCAGTGTTGCCTATCTGCTGCTGAGAGCAAATTGGAAGTGAATAGTTGAAATCACAGGGTGAGACTATCAAACAGAACCATCTTTGGCCGAGGCCACGGTCCACGTAGATCAATTCAAGGACCATTTTCTAGCCCGTAAGAAATAAGCGTGATCATAATTACGCCTAATTAAAGCATTTAAAGAGACAGAACAAACATTAGACGGATTCAATTGCTTAATGAATGTGTAGATGAGCGCTGAGGAATACTGCTGTCTGATTTAGCCAAACAATTCCTCTGTTGCTCAATTAGAGAATGCGAGAACTCGAGGAAAATGCAAAGGCAAACAACTCCAAGCTGCTGGTTGTTAAATGGAGAAAAACAGTGCAAAAATGGCATGAAAGAGGAGTGTGAAGGGGTGTGGAGATATTTCAGGCAGTTGTGGAATGTGAAAGGGTGAGGCCCTTCCCCCGCTCCGGAACAAGAGAGAGAAAGAGAGAGGATAAACACCAACCGCTCCTGGACAGATTTTCTTAACCACAGTAAAACTACAGACACGCATGCTATAAAGCATGACTTTCTGCTTTTTGGTTCTTATGAAAAGGACTCCTCCCCTTCCAAAAACACTGAATCAGTCTGTTCCTGTGCGAGCTGGCCCATGAAAGCCCTGCTGTTCTCCTACGGGAAGCACATGAGCATGAGTGTAGTTAGGAAGTTAGTGACCGTGCCTGAGTCATTGCATCAGCTTAAGCCTATCACGCTCTCAGCTATGGTAGCCAAAAGAGAACTTGTGATCTGGTTCAAGGAGAGCCAAAACTGTTCCAACGAAATAAATTCTTCACTGCACGCGGATGGAAAAGTTGTTGAAGGGTGTGTGCTGGTGTCTGTGCGGCGTCAGGCGGACAGCAGTGCTGGCAGGGCAGAGTCTGATAAGAAACCCCTAAGCTTGTGAGAGAGACCCCCCTGATAAAGGGGCACAGCCTGACGCACACAGACATGACTTTATCAGGGGCCACACAAGGGCCAAGTCAGGGGCCAGTCCACACACACACACACACCACCACCACTGGGCGGGGGGGGATAAGCGAGACTCCTCTGTTCCCAGCACTAACCCTGTCAACCTCTTCCTGCTATCCAATTTATCACCGCCCCGCAGGACACAGAAAAAGAGAGAGAAACAAAGATAGAGAGAATAAAATTATCTGCACACTCACTCTACTGAACCCTGGCTCGAGCCGAGTACCTGAGCTAATGGATCTAGCTAGCTAATTAAAGTAGATGCTGTAAGGGGTCCCACAGGTCCCAGCCTGTAAGAATCACTTCCTGTTAGCACCTGGAACGACCCCAAATACGAATGCTGCATCTAAACGTACTGAATTTAATGAAGAAATCACTTCTTGATCATCGATGAAGTGGGGAATTGGTACTAGTACAGCTTATACACTGACCAATCAGAATCAAGATTTATATTTATTCTAGAGGACTGTATAATAAATTCAGCTGTATAAAAAAATCAGGTCATACTTTTTTGTTGTTGAAAAATGAATACTCATTTATTCAAGGATGCATTCAATTTACTAAAAGTAACAGTAAAGACATCTATAAAGTTACAAAAGATTCTGTTTGTTCTTTTAAACTTGATATTCATTCAGAAAAAAAAGCACAAAAACTATTAAGCATGGGTGTGCCTCACACGTCCCGAAAAGTGAAGCTTTTTGATCGCCCCCCCTGGTGGCTGGCTGCAGTACAGGTCATAAACCCCGCCCTCTCCATGTAAACGAATGGGACTCGAGTCAATTAAAAAAAATAAATTACACTTCCAATACAATTTTCCGAAAGATGGTTTTGGTCATTTAAGGTAGCTGTTATCACGCTGATATATGTTCAATTGTTAGTTTTTGTGCTAAGTTTGATTTTAGCTAGAAATTTGATGCTGTAAAAACGGGGAGTTTGATACCACGGCTCCACCTCACGACACTACTGCGCAGACTCCGTCTCCAAACGAATCTCTACTGCACAGACTCGGGCTCCAAATTACGTCATTTACTCAAGATGGCAGCGGCCATTCTGAGATGCTTTGGCTTCACTTTTCTATAGTGGAAGGAAGTGGAGAGACGCGTCATCCATCTTTTTTTACAGTCTATGATTAAGCAGCACAACCGTTTAAAACATTAGGAAATGTTTCATAAGCATCAAATCAGAATGATTTCTGAAGGACAGTGTGACACTAAAGACTGGAGTAATGGCAGCTGAAAATTCAGCATATATTTTTCAGAGCCACAGAAAACAAACCATTTCAAGAGAGAATAATTTCCTAACAACCTGTATGACTGTGAGAAATCAAGATCTTAAACCTTGACTCGTTCCTTCCATCGCTGTGTCCATTTCTGAACACAGCCTGCATTGAGCTCTGGCACTGGACTCAGCTGCCACTGACTTATCAAAGACAGCTCTAAAAACACCCACAGGGTCACCTCTGAAGATCACAAGCACGCTGCAAACCTGTCTTTCTCTCGTCAGCCTGACACACACACTCGAACGGTGTGGGGAGAGGGAGGGAGAGCAGTTGTCTTGTGCGGGGAACAGAAAGGGTGACGAGGGAGAGGGTGTTGGTTTTCCTTTGCCATGACAACAGCTGCAAACACACACGATCCATTCGAGTTATGAGCGTTTGTGCACAGCTGTCATGCGAACTCTTACAAGACGACAACTGAGAGAGCATTCCCACATTTCACCTCCAAACCTCCAAACGCCATCTCTCTTTCATCCAGCAGAAAAGTGTGAAGACTATTATTTACGCATTGAACACTCCACAATAATAACAGCATAGGCGTAGCTTGACGTTTGAGTTTGGGGGGGCCAAACCGAACCGGTGGATTTGGTCAGACGTACTTTTAAACACTTTTTAAGTTTTGCTATAGTAAATCTACATATTCACATACAGCAGTGGCAAGTGCGTGAGGTTCTCATGGTAACCACATACATTGCCCACGAATTACAGCTGCGATTCTATTTTGCCACACTAAACTTGGCAATAAACACGATTAAAATGCACAATAAATATATCGGTCAAAACGATCTCAAAGGAGGCTTTTATTAAGCAAATCAAGGAGTGAATTACTCATCCACTGTTTTTAATTTGTTGGGCTTGATTCAAGTTAATGCACAATGAGGCGCACACTTTTTATTTAGTCTTACTGAATAGACGATAAACAGTTTATATTCTAAAATCTATTTAAAGGTTGTGTTCTGTGAAAATTAAATAACATTAGGATGTAAATGGTCGGCATAAAAGTAGTGTGCGGCTAAACCGGCTGCGTCCTGTGGATCCCCTTTATCTGATTGTCCAGGTCCGGAATCATTAAGCACGGCATTAATATCTTCATCAGAGTTTTTCCATTGTCTCCAGATTTCTCTGCAGTTCGTGTATGTTGTTAAAAACGCAGAGCATCATTTTATTCCACACAACAGGCAAGCATTACAGTTAAGTCTATTATCCACCAAAATGCAGATTCGTCATGTGACAATTCTAACGCAAATGAGATTGAGGGAGACGTTAAGTTTGTTTTGATTTATTAATTTACTTACAATAACAATTTAAAATGTATTAACTTTTACATATTCACTTTTACATGTAGTATTAACTGCATTATATGCAATTTTACTTCATAGAAAAAACTTTATAAATAAATATTTAGTAAAACTCTTAAATCGCTATGGGGGAGCCAGGCCCCCTGGCCCCCCCACAAGCTACGCCCATGAATAACATTCATGCTTACTGAAATACCTAAAATACTATCATCCGTCTAACCTTCTCAGCTCAATCTCTGCTAATGCATTTTTCAAATGATCTGGATTCTTTCTCTCTGATCTTAGATCAGTGCAATACACAGAAAAGATGGAGCGCACGTCCTTTCTAAAACTCGTGACAGACCAACACATCAACCAATTTGTGATTATTCACATCAATAACGTTCTCCGCCAGCTTTGCAGATTAATATTGCACATTTTCCATCCTCAAACACGTTTTTGGATTTTAATAAATATTATTCATTAAATATACATGTTTAAAATGGCATTATATCACCCTGCTGTCTAGACATCAGTATCAGGCATAAAAAAAAACATATCAATCTGATGTAAAGCAGAGGTCAGGAGAGATAGCAGATGCTGTGTGTAGCTGTACAAATTTCCCTCCCTACGCATTAAGTCTCAGTATTTACCGTTACAAATACACAACTGGCACCACATCACCCTGAGCTGCTCATTTGCATTGCCAAATCAGTATGCAAATTCAGCTGAGCGCAGCAGAGATTTTACACCTAGTCCAATCCATGTGCGTGTTCAAAGAAATGTGTGTCAGAGGGGAAAAAAAGAAAAAAAGGTAAGGATGAAGTTGTCCTTGCGGTTTCAGCTCATTTTTGAGTGGATTGAGGAGAACAGATTACAGCAAGAGAAGAGCAAAGTTCAGGTAAACAGAGCAGAATGAGTCCAGATACACAAACATGAGGCTGTATCACTGCAGGAGGAACTAACACCTCACTGTTTGGTGTCAGAGCACACAGCTTCATGAGAATTCTCACACAGAGACACTAAAGGACCAAGAAGAAGACTTCTTAAGGAAACACATCTGTGCCATTTACGTATATAAGAGAAGAAAAAGCCCTACTGTAGATGTAAGAACTTCAATAGTTTGGTAGCTCATCAGTGTCTACATACTAAAACTAAGATTAAAGAAATAGTTCTTGCAAATTTTTTTTAATTCTAACATTTTCTTACCCTCATGCCATTCCAAAGCTATTCTAGACTTGCTTTCGTGAAACACAAAAGAGCATAATTTGAAAAATGTGTTTTATTTTCATTGTTCAAAAAATATTCTCTGTTGAATAAATGGCAGAATTTTCATTTTTGCAAGAACTATCCCTTTATAACGTGCTTTCTCCTATAATAAAACAAAACTAACAAACAAAAATTTAACTCCATATTGAACAAAGAAAAAAAACAAGTCCAGCCGTTTACTTGGCAGAAGTTCAGTTGTGCGTCTGGAAAAGTCAAAACCAAACCCCTCAAAAAACCCAATCTAAAGTGTGGTTTCTGGGGTTGTGTGTCAGAATGTGGAGCTGTGATCAGTCAAACCAAACTCGTTTATCCGGTGACTCACAGGGTGATTTAGCAACGCGTTGAGAGAATACAAGCGCAAACAAAGCTGATATTGGTTAACATTGCGGCAGATTTTGCGGCTGCTCGTCCCTCTTTGTTACAAGACAAACAGAGCCGCGTGTTTGCAAGTCAATAGCACGAGCTTTCTTGCACTTCATGAAATTAATAAATACTGTGTATTTGTGTGTGAGGGGGAATTCGAGCCTCTCCGTATCGGAACAGAGGGAGATTAGAGCCTGACTATAAACTACGTGCATTTCAGACAAACAGCGCGTGTAAATAAACGCACAACATGCGTGAAGAGAAATGAGTGACGGTGCAGATACACAAGCTGCATTGAGAGAAACCTGCTGCATTTCACAGCCACGGACACTCTTTCTCCTTCACAGATTGCATGGTAAAAATTTAGCGTTATACGTTAAAGATGTGCGGAATAAAAATAACGTTAGTTTATGTTGTACTATTGACACAGACGTGTATAGCTAAGTGCGTCTCTCTCTCACTCTCCATAGGGCGCATTCATGCAAAACTCAACTGAATGCCTCAGGAGGAAAAAAATCTTAATCTGCAAACAAACAGCTAATTGTTCTGATTAAATCCCTTGTGCGGAGTACAGATATGAATATTTTGTATACCCGAGTACATAACCATATAATAAAGCATTTTCAATCGAAAAATAAACGCAAAGTTTCTTGTGTGCAGCTACTAACTTTGGCTAACGTCACTCACACCCAAAAACAAGTTAGGAACCGTTGAAACGACTAGTAATATGTGATTTACAACACGAAATAAACATTTAGGGAAAGCAGTAAACTCTTGAAAGGTCTTTTATTTGCTGCTAAAGAAGTGAAAGTTAGTAAATATGACGACGGGTAAAAGTTGTTGATTTAGCAGACTGCTAACAGCGCTAACGTTAGCGACCCTCAGACACGAACTAACGGGGGGAAACACTTTTGAAAATTGGTTAAATACCGTCCAAAAGGGGTTAAACGTTTAGAACCAGACCCAAAAACGCAAGTCTACTTTAAAACTGAAACCATAACCGTTGTTTAGAGTCTCTTTTGCTGAAGACAGATAGTTTGTGAAGTTGTGAAACACCACATAACTTACACACTCGCGGTTCGGGTTTACACACACGTACCTTCGTCCAAGAGTCTCTCCAGGTGTGTGAAGATGCCGCACAGGTTCGGTAAACTAGTCATGAGCTTCTTCTCGTTCAATAACTGCATGAGATAGTCGGGACTCGGCCTCGGTCTCTCCTTCACCTCCATCTCCCCGACCATCATCTTTGCACGCAAACGCTCACAATCCTTCCCCCAGAAAAGAAATAAAGAAAGCACAAAAGAAAAAAATAACGGTGCAGATCAAATCCCTCGTTCCCCCTCCAGGCTGCGGCGACCCTCTCCGGATATAAGCGCTGATTTTAAGGTGCAGGCTCTCTCTTTCTTTCTCTTTCTCTCCCTTCGCTAGAGTCGCGCGATGTGAACTGGCTGGGTTCTCTTCGTTGTACTGAGCTCGCGCTACCGCTCAGGACTGAGGAACCTCCGAGAGCGCCAGACCCGCCTCGCGCGCATTGGCTGCATGCGCGACGCGGACGCGCCGAGTGGCCAATCAGCGCATAGCTCTGGAGAGGCGGGGCTAGTGTTTTAACCACATGAATCAGCGCCTGAGATGATGGACAGAGATCAGAGCCAATAGAATGCAGGCTCGTGAATGCTAAGAATCACCGGCGGGGATGATACATTGTGAAACGCTGTGACAACATATCTGTGACAACAAGTGTTTGCCTTGTGTGTTTTCAAAGGGCTTGGCATTTCATGGTGTGTTGCTTTTTATAATTAAACCGTTTTATGTGTGTTTTTGATTTGCACAGTCGGTTTTGCCGTGTAATGTGATTCACTGTTTGAGACAAGAATATACTTCACGCAAGTATTCATCTGCAAACAAACAGCTCCAAAAATTCCAAAATGCGTCGGCTCGCAACTTCATTGCCGTATGTTTCTGGCCGTAGAATGTAAATGCAATTTTTAAAATATACAAATCTTGTTGGTGTTATTCAGTATACAACGATCCTATAAATATTAGGTCAATGGTTCTCAGCCTTTGTGACTGGGAAATATTCTCCTGTATTTAAGACAACGCTCACTTCAAACTTTTTTTTTTCATTAACATAAATTAGGAGTATTGGTATATTAAATTAATTAATCGTGATTAAATTTGTGATTCCAGACGTTTCAAGAACTGCATGTTCGTTAATAAATAAACAAATACTGAGTTAAAGGATTAGTTCTCTCAAAAATGAAGATTTGTCATTGTTTACTCACCTTTAGTTTAACACCACAGCTTCATGGTTTCTTCACTAGTTGTGGATTTATTTTATTATACTTTTATAGGGTTACTTTTATTTCACTAAGTATCAATCCAGTAGGAATGTCATGTGGTATGAAAATGAACCTTGAGAACTTTTTTAATAGCTTTGTTTTTTGACCGATCTTGAGAATTCAAGCTGTTCACATTGAAGAGAGAGAGAAATTAAAAATGAATATAACATCTCCAATCACAGTTTCACATTCATCAGTATGGAAGACACAAATGTGAACAGACGCTATATCAGCTTGGGACTTCATGCTCAGCTGACCTCCTCCAAATCCTATCCACATGGAAGATAACAGGACACAGGACACAGGACACATTCCTTCAACTAGAGACATCACACAATAATACCAAATATTTACAATCCAGAAGAGGAGATATGTTATGATACACACACAAAAGGTATTAGCTGTCACTGGGACAGAGCCCTGTAAAAAGGTACCAATATGCCAATATGTAGCATTTAGGTCCTAAATATACCTGTTAGTGGTAAATAAGGTACAAAGGTGTACCTTTTGAAAAGGTACCACTCCAGTGACTTTTTTTTCCAAAAATGTATTTTATGGTTCCAGAGTGATTGGCTCCCAATAATGGCCAGATGCACATGAGCAAAAATGCTGAATGCAAGTAGCATTTTTACATATATGGGAATGATCCAAGTGTTACAGACCTCATCATTTGTTCCATACAAATATATCCATATGATTCACCATGCATGCTCCTATTCACATGACTCATCATCCTTTCTTTAATCTAATTTTTCCGCTGCATCACCTTCTTAGTATAACAGAATGAAAAAATCACCAATTTCTGAAGGCAGCACAAAAGATTCAGCATTTATCTCGGTCTTAGATAAGAATTCTTTGCTCTTATCAACACTGCCACATATCTTTTCATTTTACTAGGCACCACATCTGAGACAGGCCACACGTGTCTGCGTGCTGCTTGTGTGTGTGTGTGTGTTTTGTAGTGTGAGATATTAATCCCCGCCCAAACCCTGTATTTTCCTCCTCTATTAATAACACGGGTTTCATTCTACAATTAATCCAATTAACGACACTTTAGATAAAAAGTGAATATGAAATCAGGTGGTTGTGAAGCAGCAGGGAGCAGAGACGGGAGGGAGATGGGGCTTCAGAGAGGGCATCAGTCACGATCCCGTGGTCAGCGCCAGCAGCTGATTAGAAAAGCAGTAGGTGGCATGACTGTGTCTGGAATATAACGTGAGCTCCCTCAATGCACAGACACTCTCGAGTTATTTTGTCTGAAGAAAGCTTGAAGGCTTTGAGTATGAAAATAATACAAAAGCATAAAACAAAAGCGATTATGTGTGGGTGCAGGAACACCAGAGAGTTAAATCTGGGTCAATTGTGAGACAGAGAGAGAGAGGAATCACACATTGTTAAGGTGAGGCGAAGAGTGGGACATTCTCAGAGTGTGTGCATGAGTGTCATTGAGTATTTATGGGAGTGAGTGTAAAAGCATGTATAAACATAACACATGCTGATGACTGTTAAATACACAAATTATTGTATGTGCCGGTCACATGTTGGGTGTTGTTTGTTGAACTGGGGCGCTGACAGCACTGATGGATCCTGTTCTCTCCACCCAGTCCAGCGCAGTGCAGTATAATCTCACCGTGGGCCACCACGTCATTTATGGCTCCCCAGGGGTCTGCAGTGAAGATTACAGCAAACACACAGTCCTTCATCACTCACTCGGGGTCCATGGCCTTTATGCCACACGTGCCGACACACAGTTTCTCCAAGACAATACTTGAGTCAATGACACATAAGAATGTTCATGGTAAAGACAAAAAAACTAAAACTCAAATCAAAATGTATTCAGACACCTTCAACATTTCTCACATTATCACAGTTTATTCGCTATAGTTTAGAAATTGGTAATAAAATATGACAAGAACTCAGAGTTAAACTGTGTCAGAACAAATTCATCTTGATAATGTCATGCAGATAACTTTGATAGAAAGGTATGTAATGAATTAGGTTGAATAGTTGTCAGCTGTTAAATTTAAGTACACAATTAGATAATACCAATTTAGGTCAACCAATTACCAAGCAATGCTTAATTTTGTTCAGTCTGTGGTGTAAAAAGGTTGCATTAAAACGCTTAAGAAAAACATGGTCAGGTCAAAGTGTCTGAATAATTTTTGGTGCCAAATTTTTATAAATTTTACTGGTAGTCCACTGTATGAAGAATTTTTGGATATAATATGTCACAGTTTATTTTATTTTGCTATCCTCACTTACATAAATGAACTATAGTGTCCTGAACCCACTAGTAAAATAAAAAATAATATCTGGTGTCTGAATAATTTTTGGTTTGACTTCCTATTCATGTTTGTTCCATTTAATTTTGAAAAACGTTTCAATTTAATAGCTCTTGAAGAATTTTTAACAAAAGGTTTAAAATATTTATTTTTCAAGGTAAATTGTTTCGTTTTTTATTTAAAGTTAATTTGGTGTAATCTCGACCATTTAATATATTATTTATTCATAAATAATGTTTAAAACACTCTCAGGGGAATTCACAACTATTTTACATTTTGGCAAATTGGTTTGAAAATGTATTAATACGTGCTTATGCTCCACTGAGGGCTAGGTTTAGGGGTGGACATTCATGCTTGCTTGCTTGTTTTCATTATATTATGTTTAAATTATTTGAATTCATTATTACATGAAATAATATTTCATCCTTTTAATGAGGCTTTTTTTAAAGATTATATCAGTATAGTATTTATTTATACAAAAAATAAATAAGTAAAAGCACTAGAACATGATACATCAACATTTATTTTGATGCAGAATTGATATTTGTGATTAATCAAAGTAATCAAAATGGAATGCAATTCAAAGGACTGCACAGAACTGCTGTACATGCAGGTTTTAAAAATACATTTTAAATTTCCAGGTGAATGTGTGTTTATATGTGTGTGATTGGTTCTCATGGTGGTCCAAAGGATAAGGACAGTGCTTGTTTGTGTGTGTGCAGAGCAACGGCAGATGTGTTTGCGTCTGATAAGAGCATCTGGCTGAGGTAGAGGAGGAGCGAGGATCAGACAGCAGAACCCCGTCGATCCGGAGCTAGAGAGAGGAAGATCTCTCCAGTCTCCTGCCGAAAAACCATCGGCCTCCTGTGAGCCTTCTTCAAAACACACCATGCGCTCACACGCTACACACCAGCACCACTTTAAAGAAACTCAAACAGTCCGATATGAGAAAAGACTGCTCAACGAAACAGCTCAATTCTGCTGCTTGGAGAAAGACAAAATGTTACGGAAGTTCAGAATTGCAAAGATGCACTGATGCCAAGTTGAAAAAGCATTCACGACCCATTTTACTGCAATAATCTGGTGTATTTATTACAGAATCTGGATTTGGAAAGATTAAAAATAGGGCGGGACTTGATTTGGTCCACAAGGGAAATGATTGGATGGTGAAAAGTGGCGGGGTTGTTACATTTTGTAACATGTTTTTGTTTTCTTCACCACATCTCTGAGGCCTATAGGAGTCCAAATCAATGACGTTTTTGAGTCAAATTTTGGACTAAAGATCAGAGCTCCAGTCCGTTCCGTGGAGTGGTAGTCTGGGGTTGAGAGGTGTGGGGGACACCTGAAGCATGAAGTCACTACGAAATAAATCTCCATTGAGCTCAGGGCTTTGCACATGCTCACTGGCTGGCATTGGGTTTCGTGCGGCCCCTGGCAGATGCGCCGAACAAGAAGAATAGATCCCATAGGGCTATTTATTCCTGCTGCTCCCTTCGCTTTCCCTCCCTCCCTCCCCTCTGCACTGTTGCTCCTAAGAATCTGGCATTCTTACACTCTAATGTTTTCCCTTCCCTCTGCTCTCGCATCAACATCTCCATCCTTGTTTTATACCGATATCATTCATCGATTCACCTGAGAGGCAATTAGTTCCGAGCCAAATCAGGCAAATGAAAGGAACAGTTGATCCAAAAAATTTTCCCTCATGCTGTTCCAAACCTTTCTTCTTTAAAACAAATATGTCTCACTGTATTCTGTCTGCTCAAGGAAAGTTGTATTGGACCCCACTGACTTTCATTGTAGGGGCAAAAAAAAGAGTTAAAATATCTTCTTTTATGTTCCACAGAAGATAGAAAGTCTTACAGGTTTGAAAGAATAAGAGTGAGTAAATGATGACTGAAACTATTCCTCTCACCATCTCGGTTTCTAGGACTCGAGCTGGGACTCCAGGTCTCTTTATTGACCCCGGTTGTTGCAGTAAAACTGATTTGAGGGCAAATCCGGCCTCAATTCCCCCTTGTGTCTGTTCAGAGCTGTAATTTACAGGCGTGTGATCAAATCCAGATTGAACTGAGTTCAAATGTTTCAGAGATCTCAGCGCACTGTAAACATCGGCTCATGGGACTCACTTTTAAAAACACACCAACACTGATTTTTTCCCCCAGCAGCTGCTAAAGGAAATACTTTGGCAAAACACTGCACATCCTTCATGTTACGGTATGTTCTTATGACGGCATGATCCACTAGCGTCCGAAAGTAATATATATGGGGTGATTATGGGGGCCTGGTGTCTAAAGAACAGCTCAGAGCCCTTCTAATAATCCCAGAAAGAAGGAGATCTACAGATGGCTGTTTAATCTGATTGTAAAAGCATTAAGTGAAAAGACTCAGAGGACATTATATGCCATAAAATCACTATTCAGTGAAATAAATAAACCAACACACACTCAAGGCGTCTGATTTCACAGGTAGGAAAAGATAGAGGCTGTTAAGCATGAGGGAAGCCCCCGACTGAGTGTGTGCGTGTGTATGCGCTCTGATAAATGAGCGTTTCATTCAGACATTGTGTTTGCACAGCCTGCAGCTCATACAGGTTCATGGCTTTCAAAAGCACATAATGTTGCTATCTAAATACTTGCTATCTGTCATGTGTTATTTTGTGCACTCTCTATGTCCCTTCAGGTCCCTTCCAGTGTGAGTGTAGATATGTGTGTATATGAAAGTGTGTTTCCTTAGGAATCATCACCTTCAGAGCTAAGACCAGAGACTTTCAGTTCATCTATGTTAGCTTTTGGTAGTTTTGTTTCACCACTGCCGAAAGAACGACTTAAAACACTTAAATATAAAATAGAAATATCCAACAAAGGGCTGACCTGAATAGACAGAGATAAAGAAAGCGAGAAGGAGATAAAGAAAGCAGGAGGCAGGGGTGTTGAAATCCTCTGAAAAGTGGGAAGGCATATTAAAAATCTCAAAGCCTATAAAATGCCTAGTTGCCACGGATACACTCATATGAGATAGATATTTTGAAAGCATAATAACTAAACTTCCTACTAATGTCAGTCACTAGTGTTTGCCAATAAGGTTTATTAATTATACAGAAAGTATTGTTGGCCCTATGATGAAAATTACAGGCCTCTCTCATCTTTTTAAGTGGGAGAACTTGCACAATTGGTGGCTGACTAAATACTTTTTTTCCCCACTGTAAATGAATATAAAACTGCATATTTTTGGCAAACATTACTTTTCTTCTCTTCAGAGGTTCTCATATAAATTGGTTTACTTTCTGTCAGAGGCTCAGCATACAAACCATGGCTTATGAATATTAATTAAGTGATGATCACTCTGATTTGCTGAAAGATGAACGTTGGTACGTGAACTCCAGCCAAAGAGGAAATATGCATTATTGTTATAATGGGAGCAAATTTATTCTCAGTTACAATAGGTGCTACACCCCTGGTAGAAGAGATAAAAGGAAAAAAACAAGTAAAAAGAAGAGAGATTTCAGGGGGTGAATGTTGGAAGGTGAGTGAACAGCCAGAGGGGAGTCTCAATATTTCTTTTTTTTTTCTTTTTCAGAAACCACTGAGAAAAAGAAAAAGCAAGAAAATGTTCATTATATCAGGAAAGAGAGCTACATCAGTGACCTTCTGAAAATGATCTGTGATTGGAAGAAAATTGTGTTGCAAGATGAAGCTTTTGGACACAAGTAAAAGTTTTATATGTGGCCGAAATTATGTGATGAGATATAGCTATATGAAATCTCACTCTGATATTAATGCTTCAAAATCTAGATCATCGTGATGCAAAAAAAAAAAAAAACATTCAATTTTGTTACATTCTAAATATTGTTTTCTGTACCTGTGGCCAGCTTGTATTGGATATGTGCGCATTTTCTGCCTTTCCCTTTTGATAATTCCTTACAGAATGAAAATGAAATGCAGGTTAGTTGCAGTCGAGAGATTTATTGGCCCCTGAGCTACCTGTGTCTGTTTATATTCACAGGAAGCTGTGAGTTTGTGTGTGTGTGTGTCTTCTCTGATACAGACAGCCGTTGTGCACAGACTCATAACATCTGCATTATGACTTTAATAAAGTCCAAAATTAGGTTTGTAACATAAGGTGGGTGTGTTTACATGTTTGTATAAGACTGTGTTTGTGTGTTTGTGAGTGAGTTCTTCATTCCATTTAGTTGAGAAGGCAGGACTCGTAGGTGGGCACCATGTATTTGATGTTGATGAAGGCGTCCTCGCCCCCGTAGCGTTCAAACACCTCCAGCGTCTCCTGAATCAGGTCTCCGATGTTCTCCCTCTTCTGCTGGCTGTAGTCAATACCGTCACCTGAGTTTTCTGCACACAACACAAACACATTGCATCACATTAGCACACTTTGTGATGTTTAAAAGTTAAAAGCCCTAATAAAGTGTGGAAGACACACACACACACACACACACACAATCGCAGATCTTTTGAAAGAAGCAGATCTAATGACTGTTAAAGATATTCAGCAGGAGTGTGTGAACAAATCTCGAATAATTCATAAGGAGAAGGAATGTGTGTGTTTACCGGATGTTCTTGTGCATATCTCTGCCGCTCTCTGACATGACATTAGAGAAACCCATCAATCACTCGGTATGTGGAAGCGCACACACACACACACACACACACACACACACAAATCAATATGTTCACACTCCTCCAGCATCACATATACACACAAGCTCACCCACTACCTATCAAACAAACTTCCTTCTGAGGTCACAGGCCCAATTACACCAGAAGTCTAAACACACACACATGCACCTCTCTGTCTCTCCTTCCTGCTCATTAAAGGAAAGGATGACATATGAAAAGAGAGCAGTAAGTAGGGAATCTCTCTCTTCTAGCATGTGTGAGTGTGTGTTGTCTGTCTAAAGTCTGTGTAACTATATGTCTTCATCTGCCTTGTGGAACGTTTCCATGTTCTCCCTACACGACTTCCTCACACAGGTCTCAAAACGCACAGCCAGTCAATAAAATATTAGTACAAAGGTCTTGTGGTGCGTTAATATGCTCATCTGTACGCAAACAGGCTACTTTTTAAGCAGCTCGGTGGCCACCTTAGTTATGCCTAGTGGAGCTTCTGTCAACTTGAATGGGAAAAGCTGTGAATGTGAAACCTATCAAATCTGACTGCAATAACATAATATTTTTGTCTTTTATAATTAGATTCTTAGCTAAAATCAAATCCTTTATCAGTTACAAAATGGCAGTTTTATTGATCCACACTTAAGGCCTGTTCACACCAAGGGCGCAAACCGTCTTTTGGCATTAAAATAGTACTGTCAGGATTTACTAAAGACGCACAGTGAAGAATTAGCGCTGAAAAGGCGTGGACACAATTACTTTAGTGCCTGACATAATTGAATATGCATTTGTATGGGAGGAGAGTACATGAATCACGTAACACAATTTACTAACGTTTGTGCATGTCAAATTACTGCGCCATTATTTAACACCCCAAAAAAGCATGTCTTAAACAATTTTGCGCCTGTGTCGTAAGTAGATCACCTGCACCTGTTGAGCATCAGTTCTGCTTATATGCGACTACGCTAATTTGCGCTGCGCTTGGTATATTGCGTTGGTCGATATGTTATTGAGATGTTGCATCTGTGTTCTTTAATTTGCGTGTTGTCTGTAAATCACCCGCAGAAATTATCCCGCTGTTTTGGAAATGCGCACTCTCGCGCTAATTTGCCCTGTTTAGTAAATCTGGCCCCAAGAATAACTATAAAGATAACGATAAAGATAAAGATAGTTCTAAAAATCGTTCTCAATATTAAAGAATAGCAGAGTTCACATCACAGCTACAATGATAAAGGCACAGAGAAACAATATCATTGGAATCATTTTCTTCCAGCTGATGAAATGATGGCAAATTTTGGGGTGAACTATCCCTTTAAGGCTTCATGTGGCCCACCTGTTGACTAGTCAAGACGTATATAGTCAATTTGGATCTGAAAATAGATGCTACAGACCACCCTATGATGTCTGGATCCCAGATCCTCATTTCCAAGGTGTGACCAACTGTCTGCTGTGGATGTGTAATGTTGTATCCCATATGCCACACATATTCTGTACTAACATGCTCAAGTGGCTTGGCTCATGGGCCAAACCAGAGAAAGCTCCCAATCACACTGCAGGCACTGCTTCACATACACATCAGTCCGACTCTCAAACAAAGGAAAATAAAATCAACTCTGTCCGTTAATCCTGCCTTCAGGCATCCTTCGCTTTCTCTCCCTCTCACTCAGCATCTTTGTCAATCTATTTTCACCAGAGCAGGAGAAAGTAGGGGGTTAGAATGAGAGTCTGAGCAGAAAAAAAAAATCCTCACCAGAGGCTTTTAAAGAAAAGAGGTATATAGAGAATGCTTTGAAGAGGTAGGAGAGCTTAATTTGCCATCTGTGCATGAACTGCAAAGATATGCTTCTGTTTGGAATCATGTGGAGTCCAGGCTTCGATTCTACAGAGTTCAGGGGTAGCGAGAAGTTCAAGCAGGAAGGAGGACTCAGCATCTTTCAGAAACCAAAATCATACCCATAACCCCCCGGATAGAGACTGCCTTAAAAAATAACTGAGAAAAACAAACAACAACTAAAAAACAAACACACCTATTTCTGTATCAGTGATTAAGATTGTTCTGTAAAAACCTTGTCTCAGCCTCAGACGGCACATCCATGGACTGCTTATTAACCCTCTGAGAACACTGAGAAAATGGCAAGAGCGTTCAGAAAAAAAAAATTACAATCTGGTTTATGCGCTTTCTGGGAATCAAAGCACATAGATTTTTATCAATCTGCCAGGAACCAAAGTTGTGTTTACAAGTTCCCAGGCTGCAACAAAGAGCATTTCTGAGCAATAATTAGTGGCTGGATTTGCCAAAGTTTACAAGGTTCATGGCATCCAATCTTTGAATAAGTTTTGCTGGACACTCCTTCAGACTTGTGCATTCTGTTTTGTTCTCGGTGTTATATCACATTTCCTTGGGACCAGTTTCCTAAAGGTAAAAAATATATACACTATATAATGATAAATATATCATTCAAAAGTCTGGGGTGAGTAAGATTTTATGTTTTGAGATATATTATTTGTTTTTATGCTGACTAAAGCTATATTTAATTGATCAAAACACAGTAAAAATTATAATATTGTGAAGTATTAATACAATTTAAAATAAATTATATCTTCAGGGTCACCAAAATCAGAAATCATTCTGAATATGCTGATTTATTACTCAAGAAACATTTCATATTATTATTAATGTTGAAAACAGTTTTTTATAAAAAAAAAATTGTAACATTATTAATATTTCCTTGCTGAAAAAAAATGTTTACTGATACCAAACTTTTGAATAGTAATGTATTGAAAAATGTAACTGTGAGATATAAATTAACATAATAACTGAAGTCACATTGTGAGATAGGCCTATAAAATTGCAGATATGAGATATAAATACACAGATACGATGAATAAAGTCGTAATTGTAAGGAAAAAAGTCATATTGTGGGATATTACTTTTTCATATAATCTGTAATTATCTTTCAAGCTTCTATACATTTCAGATTTACTTACCCAAAAACACCGAATTAAAAAAAAAAAAATCTTGGCTTGGTCACATGAAATGGTCAGACAGTCACTTCCTGTGTAAGTGGGCGGTTCTTGGCCAGATAAAGTTGCAATATGGACCAGACATTAGTCACAATCTGGCAACGCAAGTACATTTAAATTTGAATCTGTTTGTGAACTAGGGAAATGTTATTTTGTCTTGAACAAATATTTCTCTTTAAATTTCTCAGTAAAATGTTAATCATGAAGAAATCCACTTCCATCTGTGAGACTACAGTATGTCTGTACTCTCCCTCTCTCTCTTTCTCTCATCTGTTCATTGCTCAGTGTGAGATGAGTTTCAACAGCTGTGTCTTTTCCGTCCCCCCTCTTCAACTCCTTTTCCACACCTCTATTCTCACCCCTTACTTCATTCTTTCTTTCTCTCTTACTCTTTCCTCTTCACATCTAGGCAGACAGGTTGGCGTCAAGAGGGTTGTCACGCCACGGCACAGTCTATACAACTAATCCTTCTCTCTTTCTCAGTCTCTCTCTGGACGTGTTCAGGGCTGGACGTCTGCACTGGGGCAGCAGCTGGAGAACTGATGGTTCTTGTGTTTGAGTTTAAACTGGACTGATCCACACACAGTACGTTGATATTGGATTTCACTCCCGCTAACGGCCGACAGGGTGTAAAGAGAGTACAAACAGAACAACACCTTGAGGCAAAAGGACCAAGAGAACTCCTTGTAAATCTGTCAAAATGAACACACAATTCAGATGACTGCTCATCACAAAAACCTAAAAGTAAAAAAAACCTGCTTTAATTTAAAAATGTCAGTAAAATGAATGTGTGTGTGACAGATGATGAGAGAATGTGTCATACACACCCATCATCATCACTAACTCTCATCTCTGTCTCTGTCATCTCTATCATTAGCACCTTATTAGCAGATTATGTAGCTCACACATACTGTACATTCTAATAAACACCTGTTGTTCTTCACATACACTTAAACACTCTACATATGCTTAAACATACACTAACTAGCTCTGACGTACACAAGCCGCTGCACCCTACTGTACTCATACACACACACACACACACACACACACACATAAAGCAACAAAGATGTCAAATTAGAGATCACTCTAAATAATACATAAAAAATGTTCTTTTTTTTTTCTTTAAATGTTCTCAGGGTTTCCTCTCACAGGTCCTGACCTTGTGTGAGCTCTGCTAATGGTGCTAGCATTAATATTCATGTCCAACAGCTTGATGAAATGTACCTTTGCACTGTGAACAGGTGTGCATATGTGAATAGCTAATTTACAACTCATAATGGCTGTATGGGCAATTGTTCATGCAATGACAGTACTTTAATTTGTTTGAATTATTTGTTTCTCAAAGCAGAAAAAGAGAACAGTTGGGCCCTGGAAGAAAAAAAATGACAGAGTTCCATTTTCTTTTTTGGATTATACACTGATTTTGCAAAACACTTTATATATCTATCTGTCTATTATACAATGATAACATTATTAAAATATTATAAAATATTGTTGATTATAATAGAATAAAATATAATGATTGCATCATTCGCAGTGCTTCATGGGATGAGTACTTCAACAATTCAATATTCACAAAAATCTATTAAAATAAAAAAATGTAAGTACATTGTTTTCTATGTTTTATTCCCATTTAAGTTTTATTTATTTATTTATTTGATTTTCTTTTGCTTCAAAACAAAAGTTGTGATCCATCTCAGAACTCATGGGTTTGGTTCATGGCTTAGAAATATTTATTGACATTTTTTTTAAAGCCCTATATAGAAAATGGGAAGGAAAGAAAAAAGGAGAAACAGAAAAAGAAATGTTTGAATCATTATGTTGAGGTCCTGAATGTTAGGAAGTGGGTGTACCAATATAATCCCACCAATCTATAACTATTTCCACATCCCTTGTGAATGTTGCTAAAACAAGGAATGTTAAATGTACAGATGGGATGTACCTTCAAACCTATTCTTTTGATATAGCGCAACAAATAAGCCAACAGAAGGGCAAAAGAGGGAATGAGGCAATGACCTGACAGCAAAGAAAGAGGTGCTGCTGCTGTGTAAAAAAATGGTGTTAAGCTTCCCAGAAAAAGAGGCGTTAAGCTGAAAGACACAGACACACATCCAGACAGAAATGGGGAAATGTTCTACATGTAACATGAGTGCTGAGAGATGAGCTGCAGTTTGTGAAAGATGAGCTGGGGGCCCAAGACAGCTGGGAATGAGAGGAATTTCTCTATGAAAATAAAGAGAGTTTTTAAACCCAGATTTGACCCATTATAATGAAGTATACTGTATAACATGCTAGGAAGAAAGGGAGGTTATTTCATGTTAGTCTAGTCATTGCCCTGGCTACAGCTTTAGCAGACTATACTTCAACTACAGTCCAGACCTTAGGGCATTAACACACTCCAGGAAGTCTCAGACCGATATAACATGTATATGTGAACACCCCAAATGTTCTCAGACTACCGTAAAATTATGTTTTTGGGGTCTGTTGTAGTGACCTGTTGCAGTCAGAAAATGACTGTGGTTGCACCATGGTATAGTGAAGGTTATATGGTTACTATGCTCATATACCACAATATTTACCATGGATATGATGACTGGCCAATTATTGTGGTATGTGTATATTGTTTTGTTGTGGATTTGATTTCCAAGGTAACTTCCATAATTGTTCAAATTGTAAATTTACTTACAGAAATAAATTAAATTGAAGCATTTGACATAAATGTATGACCTGCTATATCCTACACTCAAAACATATTTAATTCACAGTTTTAACAAAAACTTAAACAAAGCTTGTAAATGAAACTAATAAGATTTCTTTAATAGTACTAATACAATCAAACCATGTTTATATATTCATCATCAACAAATCCAATTTGTTTCAGTTTCATATATTAGCTAAGTAATTATTGCTTGTTCCACAGGTAGTCGTATTATAATAACGCTCATATTGTTTAACTGAAAACATTTAATTATTTTCACAGTGAACAGATTACGCTCACTCAGTAATTTTAATAAATGCTGCTTCTTACCTGTTTCGGTTATGAATGACTGACAAATATGCATCACATTAAGTGTACCTGTATTAAGTGCAGGTGTATATTTATGTTAAAACTGTGTCATTCAAATTGATGGAAATTTTATAAATAAGCAATTCAAATACTTGTATCTTAAACTTAGGCCTAAATATTTTTGAGTGTATTTGGTTAGAGATAAAAAAAAATCTATCAAAAATGTAAAAAACAAAAACAATAATCAGTTGTCAAAATTTTCCCTTTAAAATAGTTTCTTTGTTGCCCATTTACAGTCTATATCAGCCTCTGTTTAGTATTTAGCAACTGGGACTGTCCTAATAATTGATGGCATCACCTATGCCAGTATGCAACATTCAGAGTGGTTAGCCAATCACAAAAGAAGGAAGTCACATATGAATATTTTAAAGGTACAGCAGCAAAAACAGCTGAGAAAAGATCAGCGAGAGAGAGAAAAGGTCATATAAAACTAGATTACGACAATAAGACTAACATTACAAGTGGAATTCTGATAAAAATAAATTGAAAGTGTAGAAAATGGACCCTTTAAGCACTTTCCAATTAAATTGTATCTTTTTTGCTGAGATGTAATAAATACTAAAATGTCCAACTTTTATTGTCCCCGTGTTTGCTGTGATTGGTATTCCCTTACAGTGATCAGTAAGCTGCATGTCACGCTAATGAATTAATGGTCTGGAGCACTTCTGAACCTCTCCTCGTGTGTCCACGAGTTAAACTGCTCTCTGCTCCCTCCATTAGTGGGATGAAGAGCCTTTAGATGGAGTATCTGATCCGTCTCTCCACTCCTCTACCTCCCTCATGGGGCCTATTAGCATTCCAATCCATTCCACTCCAGGGGCTTTCATTGGTGGAGGTTATTCATTTCTTTAATATGATTGGCTGTGGGGGGAAAGGGAGGGTGGAAAAGGAAACCATGGCCTGTCAGAGTGATTAAATGCATAGCCCAACCATGACACCAGCGCTCTGATAAGCTCTCACTTTCTCTGTCTTTCTTTCACTCCCTCTTACTAAAATCTAAAGCTATGTGACACAAAATGTTTGGAGGGTTTGTGTTCTCTCTCTCACTGTTACGAGAAGAGGTGCAGCTCTCTAGTAAATGAGTGTTTTATGGGTCTTCAGGCAGGAGCTCAGTGTGTTTATGGACAACACACCTCCTTAACCAGCAGAGTTTAAGAGCGCTATTTACATGAAGCCCAGTGTGTGTGTATGTGTGTGGGGTTCGTGTATAAATTATAATTAGTGTTCTGTAAAAAGAGCAGCTTTCCAGGACCACATAGGGAATCATGAGAAATAAGGTAGCTTCTGAGAGCAAAACAACCTACTGTATGAACCCAAGTCAAAACAAACCTGTTACACCAGTGTTTCTCAACCCTGGTCCTGGGCGCCCCCCAACCCTGCACATTTTGTGTGTCTCCCTAATCAAACACACCTGATTCAACTCATTAGCTCATTAGAAGAAACTCCAGGACCTGAAATGGGTGTGTCAGATAAGGGAGACATACAAAATGAGCCGTGTTGGGGGGCGCCCAGGACCAGGGTTGAGAAACACTGTTACACTGACAGCTGCCACATCACTTGATAGATTAGAGATAAGATGTTCTTGTTCCCATTCAAGCGGAGCAGATTCCAGATTTCCAAAGCAAGAAAACTGCTAAAACATTCCATCTTTCATTCTGTGCGAGCATTTTCGAGAGTTAGTGAACCATGTCTGCGTCTTAAGCGCATATGTTGTTTTATTGCTAGCAGATGCCCTTTATTTAAAAGGAAGAGGAAACTGAGGTTACATTGAGGTTTTCTGTAAGCTAGAGTCTAAGTCTGTCATCCTACATTTAGTACCAAGAAAGCTCATGTAATGTTCCAAATCCGACTTAGTTTCTTACGTGGAACACAAAAGTAGATGTTTAGCAGAATGTTAACATGAGGAAAACAAAAGTAGATGTTTAGAAGAATTTTATGGAAATGAATTGCCACGAGTGACGAAAGCAATACTGTTAGATGTCAGTAATGTCAAAACTTTCATCGCTGGCATCATTTAAAACTTGAACTCTGATTTTTAGTGCCTATTTGACAATGTGACAAAAAATTAAACACTGTTCTCTTGAGGCCAGCAAAAACATTGTGCTGAACCAATACTGTTCACTTTTCAACTCTAAACGTCATTACATAAATACAGACACGTTAAATAAGTCCACTTACTCAAATACAGCAAAATAAGTGTTAAAAATAAATATAGTGAGGGAGAGAGACCACTAGAAAGAAGCAAAAAGCATACAGTAAGACAAAGAGAGCTAGAAAGACAGGAAGAGAGAGAGAGAGAGACCTGTGCCAGGATGTGTTTTTTTCACTCCGTCCCACATGACTACCCTCCTCATCAGTGGTGTAGTGGTAAAGAAATAGCCTCTCGCTGCTCACCTCATTACCGTCTGTACACATGACACAGACTCACTTCTCCCTCTCTCTCCTCCCCCAGGGTGGATGCTTAAATGACAGCTATTAGCCAAACACAGGGCTATTTGTTTTCATATTTCCTGGCCCCGTGCTATCTGACATGATTCTATTTGTGCCTGCAGTGTTACACTGCGTATGTGATGACTGATGGGGTGCCAGGCAGAGCTGGTTTTGCTTGGCTGCTAAACTGGGGCATTCGTGGAGGTGGAGGGGCACAGGACACTGATATAACTCATTCATCATATGGAGAGATGGCGAGAAAGACAATTTATAGATTCCATTTTTAGGAAATATTGTAATTTTTACAGGCAAACTAATAAAACTATTTGATTTGATTTGGGCTCTAGTGAGAGAGAGAAAGGGATGCATCCTGGTACTAAAAAGAGGCTCATAAGCACGGTAGACCCTAACATCGTCCCGAACATTCAGATAAGTGGTCTAACAAAATGCAACTGTATTTTCATTAAAATATCATTAAATATATATATATTTTTTTTAAGAAATTAATACTTTTATTCAGTTGTAAGTGTATTCAAAGTAAAAAGTAATGTAATGTAAATATATTACAATATAATATGATAATTAAATGATATGTATACATTATATTAAATATTACTTTATTTTTATTATCACTGGCTTAATAATAATGGTTTAAGACAATGAATATATATTTATATAATTATGGAGAGAAAAAAACATTAAAGTTAATTGCTGAAGCCCATTTTCATTCACAACCAACACTTGGAAAATGTTCATTTTGGCCCCTGTATAGAGATTTGCAGACTAGGTTCCCACTTTCCCCCCATTATTTATACATGAAAGCCGGTTTTTATGAACACATTGAGTACAATGATCCAGTGTACAGTAAACAGCAGAGCTTCCCTGAGTAACGTCTGACCTCTGTAACTCTCTCAGGGGTCACATGACTAAAGTAGCTGTCATTTCATGAAGTCCTTTCTAAAAGGTGTTTTTTTTAAATAGGTGTGCCCTAAGAGTGTAATCAGAGCTGCAACATTAAACAGAAGCCTGAATAAGGAGCAGTCAAGTTTATTACATCAGTCAGAATGAGAGCGAGAGAGACAGATGGGCCACCAGAGGCTACCACACACTTCCTCACTCTATCTCTCTCTCTTCAATTACCCATCTCTTTCTTTCATTCTGTTTATATTTTTTTCTTACATCACACTCCACCCTTGTCATGTAAGTGTATGAGAGCAAGTAGGTGCAGGTTGTGTGGGGCACTAAACTCTACTAAAGGCACTATTATATCCCAGGGGTTGATTTTTATGAAAACTTATAGATTATTAATTACTTATCTGTTACATGAAAGTCACATTAAAAGAGTGTACCATGCTTTATACAATCCATCAAATTACAACTGTCCACCAGTCGTTGCATCATCTACTCACCATGACCATTAAAGTTTAATCAGTGTGTTAAATGTAATGTGCGAAGAAAGTGAAATATTGCAGCAAATATCACCTGTAAATCAACTCTCAATCTGAATTATGTCATATTACAGAAAAGTCTTACAATTTAGTTTAAATGTGTATTTAAGGTATATAAAAATGTTAGAAAATGAGCCTTAGCCAGTAAAAGGAATCTGACATTTTTATTATGATAATGTTTAAAATGTCATCATCATTGTTAGAGAATAAAATATTGAATAGAAGCACCAATGTCTTTGGAAACTGAAATGAAAAAAGTAAACAAAGGTAATAAAAAGACGAAACCTCACTGCTGTTCATAAAATTATCCTCTCCATCAATGCCACCAGACAAAAGCAGTGGATAATGTAAGAGACACAGAATGAGAAACTGCATTGATGGAAATGAGAGGAAGAGAGGAAATGTCCAGTGGCGCTAAAAGTGTGTTTGTTTTTTTACATTAGTAGTACATATCACGACAGTTCAGAAATGCAATGTCCAGAGAGTGCCGCTAAAAGATTAGTTCTCTATTGCATTTGAAAATAATGTACTACCTTCACTAAACACAAACCGATAGTTAACAAAAGCAAATGTGAAATAAAAACACATGTACTGAAGCAACAATGCCATTTTAACTTGCTTCTACAAGTCTTTGAGCTCTTTTATCAGGTGAGCTACTGAGCATGTTTACTATGCTAGAAAAGCCATACATATTGCAACAAATATCACCTGTAAATCAACTCTCAATCTGAATTATGTCATATTACAGAAAAGTCTTACAATTTAGTTTAAATGTGTATTTAAGGTATATAAAAATGTTAGAAAATGAGCCTTAGCCAGTAAAAGGAATCTGACATTTTTATTATGATAATGTTTAAAATGTCATCATCATTGTTAGAGAATAAAATATTGAATAGAAGCACCAATGTCTAGTTTAAGTGATGCAAACGTCAAAATGTATTAGTTTACAAATCATGCAGCATGGCAAAAGTGTTTTGAGGACACCACGTGAAAATAAATCTTTATTAATCAATAATGTGTAATGATATTTATGGGAAAAGGAATAAAACCTGACGTTTTACTGCCACTAGTGTACATTTAGGCTGGAAACTGCAGTGAGGTGTATGCATAGGTAAGGTTTTAG
The DNA here is from genome assembly GCF_001515645.1 of Sinocyclocheilus grahami. Taxonomy (NCBI): domain Eukaryota; kingdom Metazoa; phylum Chordata; class Actinopteri; order Cypriniformes; family Cyprinidae; genus Sinocyclocheilus; species Sinocyclocheilus grahami. The sequence goes on along the minus strand of NW_015505313.1, from coordinate 1,329,978 downwards.
AGTTTTGTTTTTTTTAATGTAGGTAGAGGCACATTTTTTTCCAATGAGACTATGTTGCAATGCCATTGAAATTGTGAGATAATAAAAAAAAATTTATGCGCTCTCTATCTGTCAGGCATTTTGTGTTTGATTTTGAGAAAGTTTGGCTAAATCATCACTAAAAGCACTTTTAAAGGGATAGTTCACTCAAAAATGAATATTCTGTCATCATTTACTCATCCATGCAGGTTTGGAACAAATTGAGGGTGAGTAAATAATGACAGAATTTTCATTTTTGGGTGAAACATGCCTTTAAGCAAAACGACAACAGATTAAAACAGCAGTATACACAAATGCAAAACACATAACAGCATGCCTCAGTTTGTGTTTGTGCATGTGAGCATACGACTGCATCAACCAATCATGTCCAAACTGACATAAACGGGTGTAAACCAAGACTATTTATGTATTTATTGTGTATGTGTGTGTGCTCAGAGCATTAGTTACACACTAAAATGACTCAGTGTTGTGAAACAGCATTTGACTCACATGAATTATCAAACACAACTGAAATTCTGTTTCATCATCCATAAAACCTGTTTGAGAAGCTCATGAAATCTGTGCCAGTCTACACGTTCACACACGCACACACTTGATTGGGAATGTTGATTAAAGAGCAAAGATAAACACACACTTGCTACTCACGCTTCAGAGTCATTAGTATTCAGGTCTAACCATCTACTCCCCAGTGGATGTCTCAGCAAAGGCTGCAGGTAACAGTTTTATGAAAGCGAAGGACGAGGGAGGGAGGGAGGGAGGGAGGGAGAGAGTGAAACGTTTGCCTTTTTTTCTCCAAGAGAGAGAGAACAGATTAATCCTGTGATTTCAGCTGCCTGTATCTGCTCAATAGGGGAAATTACGGCTGGCACAAGGCTCCATTTTCATTAGAGTCCAGACTACATATATATTCAGGCTCTAATTGAGGCCAGGGCCCTCCTGCTCTGTAATCGGGCCCTCTATAACTGTCTGTTTAGTGCTTTCTGCTCCTTTGCCTGTGTTTTAATGATTTCTGTGTGTAGCGGCCCATGGCTGTTTAGCGGATCACTTCCTGCTCAGCTTGTCTGTTCGTTCTAAACAAAGTTTGGTGGAATGGAGACGATTCATCACTTTTGGATTCGCCTTTGAGAGATTGAAAAATGAAAAGAGAAGGAAAGAGAACGCGGATAGCTTGCACATCTTCTGTATGCCAGATTTAATGAGTAACGTTTACCAGAATGGGAGAGATGCATGCTGGGAGAATTTTCAAAAAGCCTGTTTTTGTGCTTTCAAAACCATGTGTGGATGTCAAAATGATTAGTTCTAGTTAAGCTAAAGACTCAACATACACAAAAAGCACGTCACATGTACACAGTGTACAGAAATAACAAGGAAGAGCTAAAAACCGACCGAAGCTGTAAACAGACGTCACAGGAACTCATGAAGCGAGTCTCCCAGACTCCCCAGTACATTTCACTACAGCTTCAGTGTGTGTGTCTTTGGAAAATGTGCATGTGTGTTTAGGTCTAAATGCAGTGGTCATGGTTTAGGCTGCTGCTAAACTTGGAACTTCTGTTTGGAGTAGGAGTAGTTTTAAATCCACATCATTAGGTTCATTTTAAAGGCTTATTTAATTATTTTATGTTCTTCCAGCTTAATTTATTAAGCATTAGTATTAAAATATACTAGCAACAGCATACGATAGCATGCTACATGTATTGCATATATGATAAAGCAAGAAGAAACTGTTCGGACATTGTCTTACATTTATGCTCCCAAAACATGCTGGCAACAAGAAACACACTGTGGAGTTTTAGTTGTCATCACAAAATGATTAAGTAACTGTGGATTGAATATGATGAAATTAAGTTGTGAAATTTAATATGTAGCTTTAGTTCATTTTAATGAAGTCAACTGAATAAGCAGCAGGCTAAACATTTGTTTTAGGTGCATTATAAAATCAGAGAACCCACAGGAGGGTTGTGGGAGATGTCGTTTTTAGGCTCAAGTGAAGCGAGAGCTGAGCTGAAACAGGAGGGAAGAGATAAGAACAGCAACGTCTAAAGAGGGAAAAAGATGAGGAGAAATGTGTTATAAATTGTCTGTGGCCATAACAGATCCAATCTGGCCAAAGATGCAAACCATACACCAGCCTGGGCACAGTAGGATGCAGCTTCACATGTGTGTGTGTGTGTGTGTGTGTGTGTGTGTGTGTGTGCGTGCAGACGGGAGGCTGAGGGATTGGTTGCCACGGAGATTCTGACACATTGGACCCCACTCCCTGCTGCCCTCAGTTTAGCCTTGACAAGGCAGAGAAAATGCTTGGAGGCGGGCAGGCTAATTTACCATCCCTCTCTCCCTTTTTTCTCCATCTCTCATTTTTACCGCCGCCTTTTCCTGTTTCGTTCTCTCTTTCTCTCGCTCTCGCTGTGAGGTCTCGTTAAAGAGTTAGAGGGTACTTGAGTAATTAATGTGGAATTCAAATGAGCTTATCAGGTCAAAAGCAGCTTTGCTCCTTTAGGATACTCTCCACTCATGAAAAACAGCTCTGACAAGCTTACAGTGTGAATACTGATTGTACCACATTGTGAATACTGATGACAGCCCCAGATTCATTACAAAACAAAACTTACACACATTTTTTCTTCTTCTCAGGGAAAAGGGGATTAGCCAGCTTAACTTCATAGTGTAACAAAAATGCATTATTAACTGACATGGGCAGAACAACAGCTGAAAATAACACACACAAGCCTCTGGGACAACTTCAGCTTCACCATTTTATCTGGTTTGTTCCTTTGAAAGATTTATGGTATGACAGCGGGGATGAGAAAAATTTACTTTGAATTCATGAGCTTGAATTTGAATTGGCTACACTACACAGGATGCTGAAATGGAATGGATGAGAGAATTTACTGAATTGCCACTTACACACATTCAACACAGTAACAAATCAGAGGACTTTTTATTAGTTCAACACAAGCTGCAGCAAAGCATTAATAAATGTATATTTTGACTGATTAGGCTATTCATTCCCTGACAATTTTTTTCTGTGTAGATATTTAAACTACTGTTCAAAAGAACGCAGTCAATAAGATTTTTTTTTGTATATTTTTGAAATGTTCTCTCATGCTCACAAAGGCAAAATTCAGTTGCAATAGTTTTTAAAAAAGTAATATTAATATAAAATGTCATTACTGTGCCATTCAGATGTCATGAAGCTCATGAACATTTTATTATCATTAATGTTGAAAATGTTGTGCTGTCTTATGTTTGTGGGAGCAATAATACATTTGTTTCAAAATTCTTTGAATTTCATTTGAAATAAAAAAAATCTTTTGTAACATTACAAATGTCTTTATTGTCACTTTTGATACATTTGTTTCCTTGCTGAATAAAAGGTATTAATTTATTTAAATAATCATTTAAGTATACATAAAGTATATTTAAATATGAAACATGTTAATAATGTCAAAATTAACACAATTAAGACTGGGTGTTCAATTTTATTTTTTTCTATACACCACCACAAAATATCCACCACATTATTTTCATATAATTTTATATGTAAAATATTCAGTCATGTGAAAAAGTTAGGACACCCTATTGAATTCCATGGTTTTCTGCATCAGGACATCATAAAAATTATCTGGTCCTTGTCAGGTCTTAAAATTTGGAAAATAAAACCTCAGATGAACAACATCACATGACATATCACAACATGTCATTATTTATTTAACAAAAATAAAGCAAATATGGAAAAGTCATGTGTGACAAAGTTAGGACACCCTATGATTCAATTGCCTGTAGATCCACTTTTAGCAGCAATAACTTGAAGTAATCATTTTCTGTATGACTTTATCAGTCTCTCATATCGTTCTGAGGAATTTTGGCCCACTCTTCTTTGTAACATTGCTCAAGTTTATTGAGGTTTGTGGGCATTTGTTTATGCATAGCTCTCACCACAGCATTTCAGTCAGGACGAGGTCTGGACTTTGACTGGGCTATTGCAACCCCTTGATTCTTTTCTTTTCAGCTGTTCTGTTGTAGATTTGCTGGTGTGCTTGGGATCATTGTCCTGTTACATCACCCAATCTTGGCCAAGCTTTAGCTGTCAGATGGGTGGCCTCACATTTTACTCTAGAATACTTTAATATACAGAGGAGTTCATGGTCGATTCAATGACTGCGAGGTGCCCAGGCCCTGTGGCTACAAAACAAGCCCAAAAACATCAGCCCTCCACCAGCATGTGTAACATTTGCTATGAGGTGTTTGTGCTGATATGCTCTTTAGGTTTTCACCAAACGTGGCATTGTGCATTATGGCCAAACATCTCCACTTTGATCTCATCTGTTCAAAAGACATTGTTCTAGAAGTCTTACGGTTTGTTCAGATGCAACTTTGTGAGCCTAAACCGTGCTGCCATGTTTTTTTAGATAGAAAAGACTTTCTTCTGGCAAGCCTGCCAAACATGCCATATACTTGTCCCATATTTTTCTAATTGTACTGTCATGAACTTTATCATTTAACATGTTAACTGAGTCCTGTAGAGTTTGATGTGAAGTTCTTGGGTTGTCTTCCATATCTCTGAACGTTAGACGGTCTGATCTTGGGGTGAATTTGCTGGGACGTCCACTCCTGGGAGGATTGGTGTCTGTTTTGAATGTCTTCCACTTGTGAATAATCTTCCTCGCTGCAGAATGATGGACTTCATACTGTTTGGAAATGGCCATATTACTCTTCCCAGATTGATGGCAGCAACAATGGCTTCTCAAAGATCATTGCTGATGTCTTTCCTCTTTGGCAATGTGTTAATGCACACCTGAAGGCTCCAGACCAGCAAACTGCCAAAACTTCTGCTTTTATAGAGGTGCTCACACTTGCTGATGATCAGTTCATCAAAGGCATTTGATTAGCAATGCCTGACTGCTACTTACCCTCTTAATTCCTATGTCAACTGTAAGGGTGTCCTAACATTGTCACACGTCTTTTCCACTTTGGCTTTATTTTTGTTAAATAAATAATGACACGGTGTTGATATGTCATATGTTGTTATCATTTGAGTTTTTATTTTCGAAATTTTAAGACCTGCCAAGGACCAGATCATTTGTTTTATTATGTTCTGATATGGAAAACCATGGAATTCAATAGGGTGTCCTAACTTTTTCACATGACTGCATAATATATACTTCCACTATAGACAACAACATTTTGTTAATTTTTACATATTTGTGTATAGATAACAAATCTGTAATATAATGCTAATGCTAATGCTTCTGGAATGTTTTGGCAACAACAAGAAACGAAAACATTTACGGGCAATTCATACTGGAAAATGATCATTATAAGTTACACAACCTACATTAAATTTGATATTCACCTCAATTCAAATTTGAAGCCACACTTTATTTTAAGGTCCAATTCGCGCCCTTAACAAACCATTTACTACGACTTTTGCCTCAATAAACTCCTAATTTGCTGCTTATTAATAGTAAGTAAGTTTAGGTATTGGATAGGATTAGAGATGTAGAATATGATCATGCAGAATATGGGCTTTATATAAACAGCCAATATGTTAATAATAGGCATGCTAATAAGCAACTAGTTAATAATGGGAATTGGTCCCTAAACTAAAGTGTTACACCAGAATTTCTCTAATCGATTCTGAATGGTACACATATGTGTACAGATGCACACATAATGTCAGTGAAGCCGATAGTAGTCTGGATTGTACACACAAGGCCTCTATACTAACTGTTTATCACACTCATGACAAAAGTATTGGTTCTTCCATTCTGGGGAAGTTGTCCAGAAAATGCAACAGCTGCAGAAATAGGATATTTCATTACAGCATGAGAATGTGTGTAATAGCGGAAACTGGCGATGGGATGAGAGAGGAAGATGGGAGAAGTGAGGAGGCAAGGAAAATGAGAGAATGACGGAGGGAGAGGGAGACAGAACCCCCCCACCCCAAACCCTCTGCTGCATTTCATGTTTCATTGAGGCTTTCCATTTGTTTCACTGCTTCATTTGAAAAGCCGTCATACAACTTGATTTAATACTAGAACTACCGGAATTCTATAACTACTAGAATGGCCATAGCGGTTATTCTGACCGTTCATACTAGACTGAACTGAATGCCATTTTTGTCATATCATATTTATATTCAAAGCTTCTTTTGAGGTTTTACAATGAAGCTTTGAATGTCTGTTGTCATAGTTTATGACGTAATCACCCTAAAAATACAATTTTTTTTTTTAAATATTTAATTGTGTAAAAGCTACATAGACAGCTCCCGAATGTACGCGCCTCGCTTTGTGTCCGGCAAGCGGGAGAGCAAAAGTTTTCACCGCAGTGAAGATGTTGTATTTGAAAGTCTAAATGCCAACAAATATGAACGGAAGCAGAATATTTCTGTAGATAAAACATGTTGTGAATTTTGGAAATTATTACATACATATTTTTTCAATACATTTTTACTTTTGAACTTTACAACGCTCTGGAGTTATTGGAAATGTTTGGATCACATGAATCGGAAACAATTCTATACAGCCACCACTGGAATCATGATCCATGAATAAATGGATCTGTTATGATAGTAATAATAAACATTGTCACTGTCGCTAAAAAACACCTAGTTTGTTTTATTTCACAATATCAGTCTTGTCGGGCCTAAAATAAGCTATGCATTAGCTATAGCATTACACTAGCATAAAAATAATAATAGCTATTCTTATTATTATTATTTTGGCTATTTTTTCATAACATTTAAATAGGCTATTATTGATAACAGCCAGGCTATAGTCTTCCAGCCTAACATACCTGGAACCGTGGCAGATTGAATGACAGCAGATGTTGTATTGGAGGTGTCCATCCGGCTTTTTTACAAATGGGAATTTTAGATTAGCAATAGAATATAAAAACAACTAGAACACAAGTTGCTAGGTAACAGTGACGAGCATATTCAACCGCGGGGAAAAATCGCAAAAGCAGAACTTATACACCGTTTGTAATGCGAAAGGTCAGTTTGACCGCTTTGGCCATTCAAGGTAGAAACTTTTGTGAACTCTTTTGTGTTTTGTAATTTTAATAAAATAACAAATGTTATCAAATATAAACACATTTAGGAAAAGTCAGGGTATTGTATGGGTTTCATTTTTAACAATGTTATTACATTTCAAAATTTCAAAACGGTCTAAATGACTGCCTTGGTAGTTCTAGTGATAAATCCAATCAGTTAGAGTGGCATCGGTGTGTGTATGTTGTGCTTTCCCAGGAAAACAAAATACATTTCAGACACAACAGTCATCCACAGATAAATCTGTAAGCCAATATTTCGTACAGTCACACACACACACACACACCCTTACTTACTTCATCTAAATAAGGACAAAATGTTTGTATTATTTTAATATGAAGTTAATTGTAATCACAATAAACCCTAAAATCTAGATAAAAATACTAAAATAAAATGTTTTTAAAAAAATTATTAATTAAATATATGAATTTATTTATAAATATTTATGATTTTTTTTTAATAAGGACATTCCTGCATGTCCCTAAAGGAATGTCAGATTTAGTTAATTTCTGAGCACAAATTTGTCCCCAAAGAATAATTAAGTAAACACAAACACACACAGAGTGAAACATTCCTTAAGGCAAACTCACACCCATAGAGCACATTTCACACAAAAAACACACAATTAACAAGCCAGGAAGTTAGGAAATGTCCATCTTGGCATGGAATTGTGGGACTTGGGATACTTTCTACTGACTGTATTGTGTTTTCTCATTAACTGCTGATGTCATATCAGATGTGATCTGTTTACTCTAATCAGAGCTGAGGTTCAGCCCTATTACTCACCAAAATCAAATCAGCCTGTAAACACAGCAGTACAGTACCTCATAAATGGCAGTGTGTTTAATTATGTTACTTTGTTTGTGAACGTACAGATGCTCTCTCAACTTTCATGCAGCCACATATGGCGTTGATTAATTAATCTCTCCCTCTCCCGTTCTCTGTAATTTCCTCATTCTTCCTGTGCTTAACACCTGTCAAGAGAATCTGAACCTTCATCTGACAACCTCAATACAAGATGGCACATTGACACGGATGGCACCCTCGCCGAGCGCGGGTAAAGTTGGGCGAGCGCGCAAACAAACATACTGTTCGCGTTTCCTGCCAGAAGCAGATTTTCTGGAGTATCCTTTCAAAGTCTAAGTGCAGAAATGCAGAATAAACAAAACTTACAACAGATGTCCAGCGCAAGGAAATATGGCCAGAACGGACCGTCTCTCTAATTGATCCATTTATCATGAAAATGATCAGTTCAGTGAAAAGCTCAGATGGAAGCACACATGGCCTGAGGGGGTGCGGCCGTTTGGCCGGTTATTGAGAGTCATTAGAGTGTCTGAAACCGCAGGAGTTCCCACCGCTTCCTACGAGAGTTTCCCGTCATACTGAGACTGTGAGCCAGAGGAGTTTAATCAAATCTCCATTCAGGTCCACATCTGGAATCAGGAGTAGTTCTGCATTTCATTTTCTCAATCTCATCTCTAAATAAGTCTAACCTTGATCTCGCTCTTCATTCTTCTTCTACACCACACACAAATCTCTCTAATTCCTCCATTTTTAGTATCTTTTAAACATTCATTAGATATATGAGTTTCATTTGGTAATAAAGATCCCACAGACTTGTAAGCAACCACCTAGTAACCTCATACCAAACTCATCACGCCAAAAACCTTGGCAACCAACCATGAAAGCATCTTAGATTTGCACAAGCCAAAAACAAATCGTACTTCACCTTCAGGGCTCAGTAAGGATTTGTGGTCAGGTCAGTAGTTTCGATTTTTTATTTGCCCTGCAGATTTTTTCAATGCCCCTACATTTTTTTAATTAAAATATAAATATAAATGTTACATTTTTATTAATTTAAATTAGTAATTTCATATTTAGAATTTTAAACTGAAAATTTTAAATATTTTTGCATATTTATAATTTAATTTATATTACCATGTAAAACTTTTTAATGTTTATGAAAGAAGACTTATGCTTGCATTTATTTGATCAAAAATACCAGTAATATTGTGAAATATTATTACAATTAAAAAATAATTTTCATATATTTTAAAATGTAATTTATTCCTGTGATGGCAAAGCTGAATTTCCATCAGCCACTACTTCAGTGTCACATGATCCTTCATATAATAATATGTTGGTTTTGTTCTATTGAATATATAGGTATTTTATAAATGAATTTACCATCTTTATTTCTATACACTTTTTTCACACATAAAAGTATTTTTTTCAACAAATGTTGCTGAAATGTATGCAGTTATTATAATTAATCAGGAAACTCCAAGAAAGCAGTTATTTCATTAAATGTACAGTATAATATAATATCATAATATACAGTCCATTCCTACTGATGCTACTAAGTCATCTTATCACAAGTGATTATTGCTACTTTGAAACAAAAAATATATATATTAGCCAGTTAGATCATTTTAGCTGACAAGTTTAAAAAGTCAACAAGCAGAATTGACAATAAAAGCATTTGATCAGCTGAACAAAAACTTAGGTTAGGTTAGATTAGCATTTAGGTATGTGATAATAGTTACCCTCTATACTGTACACAGCATTTGATCATTACTTGCTGATAATATTTACAGAGCCTGTACATTCTAAATAAATGCTTTCCCTCTCTCTTTCATAGTTTGCTATACTCCAGGTTTAATGAGCTCACAGTAGTCTCTGATTACAAACATCTCCTGCATGTTCAAACCTCAGCCATGCACTGTAGAGAGAAAGTGTGTGTGTGTGTGTGTGTGTGTGTGTGTGTGTGTGTGTGTGATAACTTCATTTTTAATGGAATCATGATTGAAGAATTGAATTGAATTGAATTGAAAAAAAAATCTATGACTATATACTCTGAAAGATGTGAGGCGGAGTGGAAAAATGTCACAGGCGACGGCTAATGAAGGGAAATAAGTTAGATAAATTATTTAAAGGTTGTCATTAAAAAATGTCCAGAGGGTTGATACTAGAAAGGTCACAGTGAAGAAGGAGAGATTCATTAACCTCAGTCCACCTCAACTATGCAATTATCACTGCCACTGATCTCTCTCTCTTCCTCTCTCACTCTACTTACATGGCATATATCTTCCTCTCTCTATATAAAAGGAAGATTAATATTCAACTGCAAGCCTAATTTGTCTAATTTCTCTGCTTTTATGCCATGTCAGAAAGCTTGAATCAAACCTCACTGCTGTGTGACATATGAAGGATTCATGCTGATATCAAATGAGATCTTTCACAGCTCCATCAGAGGTTTGGTCATCAAAGCACACTCTGAGACTCATGCACCAGCCTTCTGAAGACTGTCCTTATCATACACACTCAGATTAAAAACTCATCTTGATGTATTTAGGTCAGATTCCTGTGGGAGTGGCACAAAGGTGAGAGATTAATTGGCTGTAATCTGTGTGATTGAGGATACAAGATGAGAACAAGAACACTGGAGTGAAGGAGCTTTAGAACATTAAACTTCTCTAGTACAATCTGCTCTGCTCCAAAACCTAATGTCCTGCATACGGAGACAGTATTTTAAGGCATTCCTGACAAAGAGGCTGTTCCGAAAACATAGACAGCTTAATTTTGCTGCATCTTTAGATACCTTGTTTTGGCCAAATTTTATGGCAGCACTGCAGGTATCCCCTCAGGGGGGAAGCAATTCCGAAAAGAAAGTAAATAAATAAATCCAAGATGCTAGACACAGTGAGAGAAATATTACAAGTATTTTTTTTCACTGAAAAGCATAAAATTAAATAAAATAATAAAATAAAATAAAAGTTTTGAAAAAGAGATAATGTTCATTTTGTAACATGTTATAGAGATAAATGGGGGAGGGGAGAATCAAGAGAGAAAGTGTGTGTGTGTGTGTGTGTGTGTGTGTGTGTGTGTGTGTGTGATAACTTCATTTTTAATGGAATCATGATTGAAGAATTGAATTGAATTGAATTGAAAAAAAAATCTATGACTATATACTCTGAAAGATGTGAGGCGGAGTGGAAAAATGTCACAGGCGACGGCTAATGAAGGGAAATAAGTTAGATAAATTATTTAAAGGTTGTCATTAAAAAATGTCCAGAGGGTTGATACTAGAAAGGTCACAGTGAAGAAGGAGAGATTCATTAACCTCAGTCCACCTCAACTATGCAATTATCACTGCCACTGATCTCTCTCTCTTCCTCTCTCACTCTACTTACATGGCATATATCTTCCTCTCTCTATATAAAAGGAAGATTAATATTCAACTGCAAGCCTAATTTGTCTAATTTCTCTGCTTTTATGCCATGTCAGAAAGCTTGAATCAAACCTCACTGCTGTGTGACATATGAAGGATTCATGCTGATATCAAATGAGATCTTTCACAGCTCCATCAGAGGTTTGGTCATCAAAGCACACTCTGAGACTCATGCACCAGCCTTCTGAAGACTGTCCTTATCATACACACTCAGATTAAAAACTCATCTTGATGTATTTAGGTCAGATTCCTGTGGGAGTGGCACAAAGGTGAGAGATTAATTGGCTGTAATCTGTGTGATTGAGGATACAAGATGAGAACAAGAACACTGGAGTGAAGGAGCTTTAGAACATTAAACTTCTCTAGTACAATCTGCTCTGCTCCAAAACCTAATGTCCTGCATACGGAGACAGTATTTTAAGGCATTCCTGACAAAGAGGCTGTTCCGAAAACATAGACAGCTTAATTTTGCTGCATCTTTAGATACCTTGTTTTGGCCAAATTTTATGGCAGCACTGCAGGTATCCCCTCAGGGGGGAAGCAATTCCGAAAAGAAAGTAAATAAATAAATCCAAGATGCTAGACACAGTGAGAGAAATATTACAAGTATTTTTTTTCACTGAAAAGCATAAAATTAAATAAAATAATAAAATAAAATAAAAGTTTTGAAAAAGAGATAATGTTCATTTTGTAACATGTTATAGAGATAAATGGGGGAGGGGAGAATCATTCATGGAGGGAAGCAATCCCAGAATGAACTGTAATGAGCTCACCGGGAAAACAAATATGACAAACACGTTTTGCAACAGAGATGACGTGAATTGTAAAAAAAAAAGTACTATAGAGATAATTTGGGGAAAAAAAGCAGCATGCACTAATGTAGTGAAGTTGTAAAAGATATACTGTACTGTACATAGTCTTAATGGATTATAACAGTATTTGCAAGGAATATTTGGAAACGTACATTTTCCTTCTGGCAGACTAAAGCAAACGATATGAATAACAAGGGGTGCACATAAGTGGTACACAGGTGCGCATGCGTGACCAAAATAAAAAATGCGCTGTGTAAATAAGTTCAGACCGCTCATTTGCATACATGGTTGACAGCTGTTAATGCACAATTATCATTTTAGATCAAGAAACTGTAATACTGTATAAAATTTATATTCAAACTGAAAGCATAAATCTAGGCTATCCGCTACCGTTTTCAAAGCACAATGCAAAACTGTGACATTTCTTTCACTAACAATGTTCAAACTTGCCGGCAACCCGGCAAAATAAAACTTGCTGATTTTAAGTTTGAAAATGATGAAAATTCATATTAAAAAAGAAAAAAAAAGTAAACAGTACCATTTTATTTTAAGTCTACTATAAAATAATTGTATTTTTAGGCAATACTCCCTTACCACCTAATACTTATTTTAAAATATAATAGTATGATCACACTTTATTTATGTATTATTTTGCTTATTATTATAATTTTTTTAAACTAAATAAATAAAGTTCAATAATATTATTATCACTATTATTAATAATTTTTTTAATAATTATATTTAATGGGTCACACTATGTGCAGTGAGAGGACCGAACCAAATCTCGAGGTGCTCTTATGAGAAGCAGGCTGAAAAACTTACGTGCAGCCCTGTGAATAACCATCTCAAAGCAAATGCTTCTGTGAAGCAAAACAAGGTGTAAACAGCAATCTGTTTCGGCTGTCCATTTGCCATGGGATTTTAATAGCAGGTGTGAACAGGGCCTATCTACTCCAGTCACTATTAGAGAGTCAAGCTCAGCTCTCAGCAAGGGTCGTGCTTTCAGCAGGTCTGGCGAGGGATCGGCAGTCTATTAAACCAAACTCTGCTCAACTCAGAAACAGAATCCACTGCGTGAAGAAGTCAATCCAGCTGATTAACGGAGTCCCTGCTGGAGAGTACAGCTAGACGGAAAACTCACAAATCTCATGTAGAGACCTCAACCCTGTGGATGAGATGCTATTTGCATTGAAATAGAACCATCTTCAGCTGCCTGGTGTCGTGTGTGTGTACGTGTGTGTCTGGGTCTCAGGTGGTAGTGAATGAGGAAGCATTGGACTGGAGGGCTAACACTGAATTAAGGATACACACAGGTGCTGTAGAGTGGAAATGGAGTCTGGATAGTAGCCGCACAGATTTAAAAGCTTTGTCACACGAGACGCAG
>NW_015505313.1:1309119-1315179 GCF_001515645.1 Sinocyclocheilus grahami | reverse complement strand
TGTGTGTGTGTGTGTGTGTGTGTGTGTGTGTGTGTGTGGTTTGTGCGACTGTGTACGTGTGATAGTACAGGCACAGATGGCGTTGTCAGTGGTGACCGATGAGTTTGCTAGCTTACCACAGGAACAGCAGTCATCAGTTTCTGTCTGGTTGTGTGTATTACTGTATATATATATGTGTGTAATTCTCTAGTGTGCTCATGGATATGCTGCATCATGAGACTCAACATTTTAAGTAAAGACACTATGGGGATATGCCATAAACCCTTGCTTTTCAAGTATAATTAAACTAATCAAATAGCGTTTGGTTTGTTTGATACCTTTGACACACTAAAATTAAATCTACTACTGTTCAAAAGTTGGGGGTCAGTATGTTTTTTGTGAAAAAAAATTATAATATTATTCAGCAAGGTTACACTAAAAAGATCAAAAGTGGCAGTAAAGTGAGAGTAAAGACATTAATATACAAATATTTCAATATCAAATAAATACTGTTCTTTTTAACTTTATAGTCATCCAATTCTGGAGAATCCTGGAAAAAATGCATTACAGTTTCCACAAAAAAATATTAAGCAGCACAACTGTTTTCAACACTTACAATAATAAGAAATGTTGCTTGAGCACCAAAGCAGCATATTAGAATGATTTCTGATGGATCATGTGACACTAAAGACTGGAGTAATGGCTGTTGAAATTCAACTTTGCCATAATAGGAATGAATTTCTGTTAAAATTATATTAAAATAGAAAATAGTTATTTTAATTTGTAATCATATTTCATGCTATTACTTTTTTACTGTATTTTGCAAACAAATGTAGACATGGTGAGCAGAAAATACTTAAATACATTTTAAATATCTTACCGACCCCAAAGTTTTGAAGAGTAGTATAAATTCAAAGAGTGTATGCACACACACATATTGAGTTGGTTCAGGTGTGGAACATTTTGCCCTCTAGAACAGATGGTTTTACTTCTCACCACATATGGAGGCAGGTCTGCTCAGGTGTCAGTGCCCTCTCTCTCTTTCTCAGTAAGAGTGTGATGGTGTGATTAGCTGCTCTTGGGTCACAGGAGATTTTATACTGTATCTGCATCAGCAGGGCATAAACTGCTGCCATCCCATCACTCCCTCACTCATGGATTGATTTTTCACACACGTACACATGGTTGTATTTGTAATATTGAGGGGACTTTCTATTGATATTGTGTGTATGTACCTACTTTATATTACTTAACATATAATGGGGACAAATTTGTACCCAAAAGTGAGCTAAACCTGACAAAATCTCCAAAAACCTCCCTTTGGGGATGTCCTTATTTATAAAATGGGTTTAAAAATAAACTAAAAGTTTTTTTGAAATTGTAAAAATGCAGAAAGTTTCCTGTAAGCGGTAGGTTTAGGTGTAGGGTTGGTGAAGGGCAAAAGAATATACGGTTTGTGCAGTATAAAAACATTACGCCTATGGAATGTCCCCATTTAGATAGCTAAGTAAACAAGTGTGTGTGTTTGTGTGTGTGTGTGTGTGTGTGTGAATTAGAATTCATTTTATTCTAAATTATAACAAATGTTACAAAATAAATAAATATGCGTGAAGAAATATATCAAAGTTATAAAATGAAATATATTTACATCTAAATCTAAATTATAAATGTAATAAAATAATTAATTATTAAACATTTTTAAAATACACATGATTAAATAACATTATAATAAAACATAGTTATTAATAAATAATTTTACCAGAGGCCATGTTTTCTCTCTCTCAAAAAAAAAAAAAGATGAAGAAGAAGAATGTAGAGATTTATATAACAGACTTTATACAGTGGGGAAAAAAAGTATTTAGTCAGCCACCAATTGTGCAAGTTCTCCCACTTAAAAAGATGAGAGAGGCCTGTAATTTTCATCATAGGTATACCTCAACTATGAGAGACAAAATGAGAAAAAAAAACCAGAAAATCACATTGTAGGATTTTTAAAGAATTTATTTGCAAATTATGGTCGAAAATAAGTATTTGGTCAATAACAAAATTTCATCTCAATACTTTGTTATATACCCTTTGTTGGCAATGACAGACGTCAAACGTTTTCTGTAAAAAAAATCAGAAAATCACATTGTAGGATTTTTAAAGAATTATGGTGGAAAATAAGTATTTGGTCAATAACACAATTTCATCTCAATACTTTGTTATATACCTTTTGTTGGCAATGACAGAGGTCAAATGTTTTCTGTAAGTCTTCACAAGGTTTTCACATACTGTTGCTGGTATTTTGGCCCATTCCTCCATGCAGATCTCCTCTAGAGCAGTAATGTTTTGGGGCTGTCGCTGGGCAACATGGATTTTCAACTCCCTCCAAAGATTTTCTATGGGGTTGAGATCTGGAGACTGGCTAGGCCACTCCAGGACCTTGAAATGCTTCTTACGAAGCCACTCCTTCGTTGCCCGGGTGGTGTGTTTGGGATCATTGTCATGCTGAAAGACCCAGCCACGTTTCATCTTCAGTGCCCTTGCTGATGGAAGGAGGTTTTCACTCAATCTCACGATACATGGCCCCATTCATTCTTTCGTTTACACGGATCAGTCGTTCTGGTCCCTTTGCAGAAAAACAGCCCCAAAGCATGATGTTTCCACCCCCATGCTTCACAGTAGGTATGGTGTTCTTTGGATGCAACTCAGCATTCTTTCTCCTCCAAACATGACAAGTTGAGTTTTTACCAAAAAGTTCTATTTTGGTTTCATCTGACCATATGACATTCTCCCAATCCTTTTCTGGATCATCCAAATGCTCTCTAGCAAACTTCAGATGGGCCTGGACATGTACTGGCTTAAGCAGGGGGACACGTCTGTCACTGCAGGATTTGAGTCCCTGGCGGCGCAGTGTGTTACTGATGGTAGCCTTTGTTACTTTGGTTCCAGCTCTCTGCAGGTCATTCACTAGGTCCCCCCGTGTGGTTGTGGGATTTTTGCTCACAGTTCTTGTGATCATTTTGCCCCCACGGGGTGAGATCTTGCGTGGAGCCCCAGATCGAGGGAGATTATCAGTGGTCTTGTATGTCTTCCATTTTCTAATAATTGCTCCCACAGTTGATTTCTTCACACCAAGCTGCTTTCCTATTGCAGATTCAGTCTTCCCAGTCTGGTGCAGGTCTACAATTTTGTTTCTGGTGTTCTTTGACAGCTCTTTGGTCTTGGCCATGGTGGAGTTTGGAGTGTGACTGTTTGAGGTTGTGGACAGGTGTCTTTTATACTGATAACGAATTCAAACAGATGTCATTAATACAGGTAACGAGTGGAGGACAGAGGAGCCTCTTAAAGAAGAAGTTACAGGTCTGTGAGAGCCAGAAATCTTGCTTGTTTGTAGGTGACCAAATACTTATTTTACCAAGGAATTTACCAATTAATTCTTTAAAAATCCTACAATGTGATTTTCTGGATTTTTTTTTCTCATTTTGTCTCTCATAGTTGAGGTATACCTATGATGAAAATTACAGGCCTCTCTCATCTTTTTAAGTGGGAGAACTTGCACAATTGGTGGCTGACTAAATACTTTTTTGCCCCACTGTATTATAGTAGTGCATGCCTCTGTGGGTCTCCATATGTGCCATTATGAACTTTAAGTCCTTGTACTGTTCTTTATCGTGCAAATTAATCAGCCCTGTTTCCAAAAAAGATTTCTCACAGCCTCAGATTCAAGTTAAAATCAGTGGACATGCAGATGGACTCTATATAAAATACTGCCCATTAATGTAGCTCATGAAAGCACTAACTATTTCACTACATATTCGAGTCTGCATGGAAGCAGAGTCAGAAGTACGTGCTCATAGGTATGCACCCCTTATAGGGAACACTGCGCACACATTCATATCTGTGAGAAGATCAGTTGAAGGCAGAAGCAGCCGTGCTGGTGTTCTGAATCAGGAATCCCAGTTCCAAAGGTGCCTCAAAAACGAGCTGCATTAACATAGCTGAAAACTTTAGGATTAAAGCACAACAGATGACAGCAGATCACGGATTCTACTGATTAATACACACACAGATCAGAAGTCTTAAAGCCAGGAGAGATCAATAGAAAAGGCAAAAGAAAGCGAATGAGCCTAAAAAAATCATTTTTAAAAGACCACAGCATTCAAATCAGTGTTTGAATGTCTAATACAGAGAATTGCTAAATACAGAGAATGTTTAATGCACACACACACACACACACACACGCACACACATTCACAAACTCCATCTTGAACTAACTGCCCAGATTAAATGCCTGTCAGATTATTGGACAACTCAGAGCCCTTAAATTTGATACTTCAGGATAATTCTAGATTACTAGAATATAATAATATCAACTAGATGAATTTAAGTTAGCAGTTAACAGTTAGCAAACACACACTTATTAAACTCACAAAACAGCTTAGCTACTCCAGCTTTGTGTGTGAGAAAGCAAAAACACTGATTTTCAGTTCAGAAAACAGAATATCAAATTCTGAATTTAACTAACTCACTAGCTAGTGGCAGGAAAATTAGAAAAAAGGAAAACTAAAGCAGGCAAAACAGAAAATGAACACAATAAAAATAAAAACCAAAAGTGTTACTTTCATTTTATGGTCGATATTAAAATTACACATACAAAATAAATGTTTAGCTTACCAATTTTAGGAGCTAAAAGGGAATTTAAGCATCACATTATATTGTAAAGTGTGAAAAGTTAATGTTAATTTTGAGATTTGATAAAGAAGTAACAGTGTTATTAAATCATTAGTGTTTTAAAGAACTTTAAATGAGATTAATTTAACTTTTAGATGACAAAGGCGATCGAAATTTAAAAACAGAAAATGTGCATGAACAATTTAATATCCAATTTCAGTCAATATATATCCAATATGATACAATACATTTTTAAAAATTCTAACATGGTACTGATATATTGTATATCTCCTTTTAAAACATATATTTACCAGATCTCAATTACAAAAACACACTGTGAAGGTTACTACGACCTCTAGGTTAACCTCCAGTGAATCTTTGCTTTCCTATAAAATACTCTCTGTGAAGGCTTCCATGGACAGTGTCTTACAAAAGAAAGAGAAATAATAAAAGGAAACAATTAAATTCAGAGACAAAAAATAGAGAAATAAAGGTAGAAACACAGGCGCATGAGGTCATGTGTGTGTGTGTGTGTGAGCAATAGACATGTATGCAGAGACATGCAGGTATTCATGAGTCTTGGCTGCTATCAGTTGACCTTTAAATTGGAGCCGCTGCTCAACAGGAAACCCAAGGGGCCCGTCTCAGATTTGATTGGCTCGGATCCCCCAGCCTGCTGATGATAAAAACTGCGGCATCCAGCAGGCAAATCCACACCGTATGCTTCTATGCATATATATAAATAAAATGTATATATACAGTAGAATATATAAATTGACTGGCTGTGTTAAAGCAGCATCATTAAGGGCTATGAAGCATGCTGAGACGGGTCAGGCGGGCACAGGGAGAGCCGTACGCATGAGGGTGGGCTTGGCAGAGCTGTTCTCTTCTCTCTGGGGGCAGCAGTGGCTGAGATGATGAATTCATCACTGCTGTAAGAGTCCTGCAGGAGGCCAGATTGGCTCAAATCTCCCATGAGAGGAAGACACGTGACGTAGACAGGAAAATGACGAGCCCATAGGGAGTGGGGTATGAAACTTATATTGTATTGCTTTGTGTTTGTGCGAGCGTGTTCTTATGAATATACTTTTTACAGGAGAAGAGGGTCTCGTATCAGCAGTGATAAACGAAAATTTATTAAGAAGTCTCTCAAAAACATGGACTAGCACTAGATACGGTAGCAATATGGTCAGATGTTCTCTAGTGAACAAGTATAGGCATGCACACACAACCAAGTTGTACACACACACACACACACACACACACAAACACACTAGCCCAGGGATTTGCAAACTGGGGTATGGGGATCACAGAGATAGTGATCTCTGATAGATAGATAGATAGATAGATAGATAGATAGATAGATAGATAGATAGATAGATAGATAGATAGATAGATAGATAGATAGATAGATAGATAGATAGA
>NW_015505313.1:1243622-1308817 GCF_001515645.1 Sinocyclocheilus grahami | reverse complement strand
TAGATAGATAGATAGATAGATAGATAGATAGATAGATAGATAGATAGATAGATAGATAGATAGATAGATAGATAGATAGATAGATAGATAGATAGATAGATAGATAGATAGATAGATCACAAATAGGGTCCACAGTAATGTAATGTAATGTAATGTAATTATAATATAATAAATAATTATATTATATTATATATCAATAATAATTAGTGGTGCAACGGATCACAAAATTCACGGTTCGGATCATATATGGATTTTGAGTCACGGATCAGATCATTTTTCGGATCAGCAAAAAAAAAATTACTTTAAGTAGTTCTATACCATAGCAAAAACTACTAGCTTAACTAATAAACTTAGTAATAAAAAAAGAACAATTACACAAATTACAAGCATAGATGAAAACAACAAATCACAGTTACTAATATCAGAATTTAGGTGCAGAAATAATAATAATTAAGTTTAACACAATAGTGCTCACTGCACAATTTAAATACAGATTAATCTTTGTTAGAGCTGTGGTGCAGTAGACAGAAACAGGTATTTATTGGCTGCTGTCGCTTTAAGACCAAATGCACGGCACTAATACTGACACGCATCAGGTTTCTTTCTCACCTGTTTACGTTCACTTAAGAAATAACCGACTGCGTTTACTAGAATACTTGCCAAAAACTGCTTGAATGTGTAAACTGGCAAGACAAAACATGTGCAAATGATAAACTTTCACTCTATGATGGTTAAACTTAACAGTTAATCCACGAATCACATGCGTGCTGAATCGTGGGGCCTGGTCCGTATGGATCATGGATCATCTACGATCCGTTGCACCCCTAACAATAATATTTCTATTCTAATTATTTTTATTTAATAACATTTGTTTTCCCAGTATATCAGAATGCACATTTTCACTCTGATTTTTAAAGACTAGTCAGAAACTGTGAGAATAATCAAATATTTTTATTTTTTAATTGACAATCGTAGATTTATTGTCAATGTAATAGAAGATAAATATTTTACAAATATTTATAATATTTTTTTTTTTCACAGTACAAATGGCTCTTGATACAAGAAAACATATGGCCTTTATAATTTAGGAAAGAGTTCCCTCGCAAAAGGACCATTTGTTGCCTTAAAAACCCTTGGTTTAGCCATATAAATTTCAACACCAGGCCATGTAATTTTAAGCAACAGTCCTGGTCTTGTCTATTACCGATAATTCCCTTGTGACTTCTGTGTTCATTTATTAAATATTTTGGCTAATTTAAATACACTATTAGCTTCCAATAGAAGTATTAGCCTACACTCTCTGTTCCATTTAACACATTTACCAAAAAAATGCTTAAATCCAGTTTTAAATCCCCCAAAAGTCCACAGATTCTGTCTAGGCCTGCTAATCACTCAAAAACACGTGAAGATATGTGCATATGGAATTGCATTTGCATTATATAAGGTCTGCATTGCCTTGAGTGACTGCTGCCCTCCAGAGCCAGTCTCACAATGGGAGGAGGTCGTTAAGTGGAGGTACAAACTACTACTGGCAACGTGTGATAAGACACACCTGAGGCTAATAGCAGCTCTGGCATGCACATACAAGGAACAACATAACCAGACCGCCACCAAGATAATATATCACCAGCCCCCACACCTCTGAAACTACCACCTCATGAACACAAATAGTATTTTTAGTTCTAACAAAAACCTCTCAGAGTTGCATCATTGCCACCACACTATATATGTTTCTGTGTGTGTTTGTGCTTATCAGACTCGTCGGCATTCCCAGCAGGAAGATTCATAGGACCAAAAAGAGTGTATCACAGCAGGTCTGTTGCAGATTAATGTGGAAACCAGACTAACAGCTCAAAGATAATGCAGGCCAATAAAAAAGAGACACACACATGCACGCAGGAGTGAAGCAGAGGCTAACGGCAGAACAGCTCGGGGTCGTTAAGCATCATTAGCAGGACATTTGTTCACACACATTTGTTAGGAAGCGTCCTGCTAAGCAGGGAGTGTGTTCTCCTCAAGGAGTGTGTACTGGACAGAGGCAAGCAGGCAGGAAATTAAGTTACTGCCGTGTGTGTGTGTGTGTGTGTGTGTATGTGTGTAATCTACTGCATGATGGAGCAGATCGTAAGAGACGTCACCGTGTTTGATTAACAACAAGAATCATCCCAGCTGGAAAACAACAGAAGCGTGTAAACTGCATCTGTGATTCGCATGCATTTACAGTTCCCGCATATTCAGTAGTTTGAAGTACAGCAGCACACAAACACTCGCTCACACAAGTGAAAATGCTGCAGGCTAATCAGGAGGTAAATCAAGTTTACCTGAAGCCCAAGTGACCACAAAAGTCTTAGAAACACATAGAAAGTGAAAAAACACAGCAAGATGTCAGTGCTACATATTGATCGAAGGGGTTAAACTTCCAGACTCTTAATGATTTAAACAGAGTGGAATAACATTGGGAAAACGCACACAGAAATTGTTAATTTACAACTACTCCAGGGTCAAGGAGTTCTGCCTAGAACAAATTTACCACAAATATTATTTTTAAAGGAACAGTCTACCCAAAAATTGCACGGTTTATGTAGCGCTGAATGCCAAGATCAGGGGTTTGATTCCTAGGGAACATAAGCTGACAAAATGTATAATTTACTGTAAGCCGCTTTGAACAAAAGCATCTAAATATTTCCATAAAAATCATACTGGATAATTATTTATTATAAAGCTTAAAAAGAAAGAATTGAGAAACATTTACATTACATACATTATATGTATGTATTTATAATATAACATAGCATAACATAATATATAAATGTTATATTTATATATAATATAAAAGAAAAAAACCTTACTGCAGTATATAAAATATAAAAATAGTATGTAAAAATATTTAACAGCACTGGAATTACTTTACTTGTTGGAAGTGAAAAGAAAATATGCACACAAACAGGCCAAATTACACACAACTCTCATATGGCTAAATTCATGCAAAAATGATGGACAAATGTGACCTTCAAAATTCAGGATCTGAAAACCACAGAAAGGAGGACAACACACATACATAGACACACAACACCACAGTACCAACAGCTGCATCCTGGGGAACAAAAGACCACTATGCAGACACAATTTCCCTCTGGCCACATTGCCACAAGGCATGAAAACACCACACATACACAAAGAGGCCCGTGACTTACTATGAGAGTGATCCAGTTCAGCACATCAAGAAAATACGTAACCACCATCTCCCCCCAGAGGAATCCAATGGAGAAAAGCGGATCATTTTTAGACCAACTTCAATTAACCGCAAGTCTCCAAACATCTCTCTCTCTCTCACAATCAGACTACTTAACTACGCCACAGAACTAAAAGGTTTGTTTTTAAAACTGCAGACAAAAATAGCAACTGCTCATTTCCAAATTCACAAGATGCACAGTGTCTGGTACTACTTACAAACAAAGAAAACCAATCTAACCAGTCCTGATCTTGACTTGTAAACCAGGCATTAAACACTTAAGAGACTTTACCTACAGCTAATTCACAGAGGAGATTAGCATGGAGCCTGGAGCTAATGAGAGAAGCTTTCTCTGCTCCTCCAGTGCTCCTTCTTTTGCTCAAACAAAACATTAGCAGATAATGTTACGGAATTAAGAAGACAAAAGATTCAAATTGGATATTGATCAGAGGAGTGAGGTAGCAGCATTTCGGCTGGTTAAGCCTGTGATGGGATGATTGATCCACAATGATTGTCCTCACGTCTGAAGATGTCTGGCAGGCCTATAGTCTGCCTGACAAAGGCGGTGAATGGAAGCGTGAACCGGTCCGACACCAGGACACAATGAATACAGAACGCTCACATCAGTCCTCAGGACCATGTTTAAAAGGATGAAAGACATCAGATGACAAAGAGACACAAATATAACTACACAATCAATGGAAATTCAGGCACCAGATGATGTAGATTCTTGTATTGGCATGTAGAAAGTCGGCATAAATGTTCAGTAATGATGTAGAATATTCAATAAGAGTGACTCAGAGCAGTGCCGATGCCTGATAATCTGAGACCAGCTTTAAAGATCACAGCTGAAGGCTTGGATCCTGAAAGACAAGCACTGATCTCCAGCAAGACAAGGGTCGCAGGGATCAATGCAAAATCAATGTTAATTGTCAGTGTTTTTGTGGCCGGATCAGAGATACAAATAAAAAAGTTAAACGTAAAACCAAGCAGCAGAAATAGCACTGAATGTAGTCTTAGAAAACATACTACTATAGAAGTAAAAATTGCTGTTTTATAAAAACAATAAGCCACTTTTCCAAGGCACTCCTCTGTGTTTTGTGCATAAAACCATCCCTTGGAGAACACCATTTGTGTATTGTGTGTACACAGTCTTGAGAGATTTGCTGATTAAAAATACTTCTGTCAGGACCACTGCCGTCAAAGATGATTGACAATTAGCATACAGTTTGGATTGGCAGTATGGTTCTGTTCTGTGCATGAACTCCCTGTGCATCCATGCAGCCTAGCATAGACGACAGCAGAGAGAGCAGCGGTAACCCCCTTAGGGTAAACAGAACAGAACCAACATGAATGTATTGCAGGTATCATTAATGTTCAACAATTTAATGTAAACATTTTAGAAATTAGTCTGAATCCTGACTGGATGAGAGGAGGAGCTGGGGATGGAGGAGTGTAATTAGCTACTGGGCAACACGAAAGCTGCTGATAATACTGAAGGACCTTATATATTGGTGCTGTGATAGGTGTCACATCCCTATAGGTAGATGAGGATCAGCTGAGAGTCAGCTGACGAGAGCTTGACTAACATGACCTGCCAGAACTAACGCTATGCTTGATATATACAGCATATATTTAACAAAAGTTACCTCAAAGAAAAACCTTTTAGAAAAACCAACAGCAGTTACAGATTTATATGAGTTGCTTACTGTTCATGTTCTTAAAGATGTTCAGGATGGGGAGGATCTGTCTGTAATACGGGACCAGTGCCTCACCCACCATATCTGCTGATACAACCAGGTGCTGCAGAACCTTCAGCGTGGTGCAGATGACCTGCCTGCTCCTTGTGTTGAGAGCATCTGTAGACAAACACAGAGAGATGACGAAAACAAGAAAGAAGGTCCAAAAACATTTTGAAGTCAGGAATATTTTGACAATGTGTGGGAATTTTTTTTTTTTTTTGCCATTTTACAACCCAAGATTGGGGTGTTATATTTGCACTCTCTTTTTCTCCGTCCAAAGTTGAAAAACACTTCCTCTGTATGCAGGGAAAAAAGCATCAATTCAATACTACAAAAAAAGTCTTCATCTGAAACCGGCATGGTATATTATGGGAACAATGGTTAGTGGTTAGTGGAAAGAATGACAGACCAGTTGAAAGAAGCAATTTCATTCATAAATATCTATTTTTCTATATGATTTGATTTCTACTGAGAAATAAGCTTTTGTTGTCATTAAATATATATTTGGTTACCTCTTGAATTATCTCACTAGATCATTGATGTTATGATGCATTTAAAGCTTGCCTGAACAAGGTATTTAGGAGGTACCTTCCAATCACCTCCATTTACTTCCTGCTCTCCTATATCTGTATAACACACTATGAAATTCTAATTACCAAACCAACAAGGCAAACTGTTTTCAAGCGGTGTGACATTTGCACTGAAGGAGTGTTCTATAATTCATGGTGTGTGATGCGTCTGGATGAGTGAAGATCTGTTTCTAAATCTCTCTAAATAAAATAACCATTAATTTCTCCCTCATATTAGGCTCTAAAAATGAACGACCTCACATACCTTTTCCTTCTCTAAATACCACAGGAGCATGACATTTAGACACTTCAGTAATTGCGTTAGTTTAACTCCTGATACAAACATATCTGCAGTCATTCCTGTGAGAGAGGGAAGAAAAAGTGTTCTCATCTATCTATCTATCTATCTATCTATCTATCTATCTATCTATCTATCTATCTATCTATCTATCTATCTATCTATCTATCTATGTTGCAATCAAGAAGAAGGATTATTTTATTTAATTATCTCACAGGAGCAGTGCAAAACATCGACCTTCTCGTTTTCAATCTCTTCAATGTGACCTTTGCTGTATGTGTAAGGTCAGTATTTGTTGTTGTTTTTTTTTCTCCAATTAGCTTAATCCATTCCTCCTTCTATCCATGACTTTCTAATGTATCCTAAGTTTTCTAAAGTCTTCATGAAAGAAGCTTATTTTGTCAGTAAGATGTACCTTGCATTTATAATACCATTTTTTTAAACAGGAAGACAAGCAAAAATTAACCAATAAAAACTTACATTGTAAAAAAAAAAAAACTTACATAATAATAAATGACTTCTATATTACATAACCATAACAGGTGTCTTTTTGCTTTGCTGGAAAAACATTTGAGTGTTTTTTAAACAAAAAATGAATAACAAAAATTATATTCTATAATTTAAACAGCATCGTAAGAACCCCTGGCAAAAAAAATAAAGCACCAATGCCCAATATTGCTCTCATCACACTAAATTCTCCTTCATATTGTTGAGCTCCTCACATGCCTTTGGCCAAACTCCAGCTGTGATATGCATTTTCAGCATTTCAAGGATTGCTTCTTACCACCTTTCCATAAGCCAGATTTATGGAGAGTGACTGCTTTAGAGTTTTGGAAGGTAGCCTCTTGGAGGCCTCCCTTAATACCGTAATATTATTACTAATTTAATGCCATTTTTATTTTCTCTTTTGCAAGCTTTGGAATGCTTCTCCTATTCTTCCTCCAAGCTTTCAGATTAAGTGCATACTCTGTACCAAGGACAGACTGACCCCCATTGAATGATTTTGTGACTTACAAAAAAAAAAAAAACTTTGGACAGTAATTAGTATACTGGACAGGAAGAGCACTAGGGAGCAAGCCTTATCTTAATGACACTCACTTTTGATAGGTATGATGAGCTGTGGAATAACAGGCAGGATCTTACTGCCACCATGCTCCAGCATGTCATGGATGCCCTGTCGAGCGAAGAACTCATAGGGGTGAACTGTCTCGCACAGTCCGTCAAAGAACAGCGGGAGGTAGTGATGGTAGTCCAGTTTTTCGATCTCCACCTGTTTAAAACACACACGCATACAGGGTGAGCATTATTTAAAGTGTGTCTGTTCACTATAAAATGTAGGAGCTGCTTCAAATGAGTGGAAGGCCAAAGGGTTTGTGTGTTTTTAAATAACCCCTCTTTGCGTATATGCTCATATTAGACTCAACAAATACTCATAAGCTCCAAGCCGAGCAGCCCCTGTTTTAGTGCCCCTTAGCATGCCAGCACACATTCTGGAGGGGAGACTGGGGGGGACAGCTGTTCAGGGGCTTTAGAACACTCAAACATGTGACTTCCTGATGGATCACACGTTCACACCTGTTTTGCTTGGGTTATGAGCATGGAAACAGACGTGAATAGACAAGGCCTGTTTCCTGTCCTTGAGTATTTGACATAGTCACACACACTACTGCCTGTTTCTTTCTTTTCTTCTTTCTGTCACAAGTCTGTAAGTAGGTTTCATGATGTTGTGTTCAATTTTTTTCCCAGTAAAAATATCAGAAAATTCCTAATAACTAAATGTATCTGTATGTATTATATTAAAGTGGTATATATTAAAGATGTATAGGCTATATATTATAGTCATAGGAAAATATATTAATACTTGTTTTCAGTGAATGTATCTTAAATTAATAACTCTATATTATTATTTTTAAGATAAACTTTACTAAATGTGTCACATTTTTGTTATAAACAAACAACAATAACAAAACAATTTGGGTAAAAGGGTAAAATAATAATAATAATTGAAGATATATTCTCTAAACTATTTTTTCATGTGCTTTTCAAGTAAATAAAATATTAAAATATTTTTTAACTAAATATTTTTTAAATGTTTAAATATTTTATTGGAAAACAAAAAACATAATATGTATGTTTTTTTTGTTTGTTTTTTGGCAATGCATTGTGTAGCTGTTTATTATGTTGTTCTGCTATTGTTTATTTTATTGTGTGTGTGTGTGTGTGTGTGTGTGTGTGTGTCTGTGTCACATGACCCCTCTACAACTGTTCTTTATAGTGGTAGTGTCACTGATACCAGGAGCTGTGAGCTTGAAAGTTGCCAGAACCTCATCAAACCCCTCCTCTGAGATAAAAGCGTACACACACACACACATACACAAACACACATGCGCACACACTCACAAACACAGCATCATAAGCTTAGCAAGAGGGATGATTGCTTAGAGCCAATTTACTGGCTAACCTTGACCTTTTCTGACTTGGTCAAGATCATCTTGGTGAGTCATGCAGCAAAACTTGAGTACAAAAGCAAATATGTGCAGTGTGCTGGTAGATAGACGATAAACACACACACACACAGAGGCATAGTGGGGATTCGGAACATGAAACGCAAGAGGAGACACATGCAGCTAACCACAGACAGATGTCTCACATTACTGGGGTGATGTCTGTGGGACACAACCTCTGCCTGTAGCATTAATCACTGGAACACTGTGTGTGTGTGTGTGTGTGGGCGGGTCAGGTTTTGCCTACATTGTGAGGAATAAATGTTCCAACATGGATATTAAAACACTACCATTGTGGGCATCAGGCCATAAAAATGGCTTTACTAAATAATGTATTAATGACAAGATAAACATCCAAAAAGTTTTCTGTGGGAAATAGGTTTAAGATTAGGGTGTAACGCATATAATTAACTCAATATGAAGACAATAGAAGTCAGAAAGGCTCTGCCATGATAGAAAAACAAACATGTATGTGTGAGCAGATCTCCAAGGAAATTTATAAGGCTGTGTTGACCACGAATGCATGTGCACCTGATGTGGGTTCTGAAGGGATATTTTTATTAGTTATTGTGAATTCAGTGCCAACACGTACACTCATTACAGCCAAGCATGCTGAGCCACCTTTACAAAACTCACACCCCTGCAGAGAAAGAGTCAGTGTCACTTACATTTTTTTCATACAGACAGCAGAATATGTGTAAGATTATTAAGCCACAAATGCAAAGTTGTTCCTTAAAGGGGTCATATGATGCGATTTCAAGTTTTCCTTTCTCTTTGGAGTGTTACAAGCTGATTGTGCATAGATAAGATCCCTGAAGTTGCAAAGACTAAAGTCTCAAAACCAAAGAGATATTCTTTATCAAAGATAAGACTCTGCCACGCCCCCCTAAAACGGCTTGTTCTAACACGCCCCCACATATCTACGTCACTATGTGGAAATATTTGCGTAATGCCGCCCAAATGTGCACGCAGAGAAAGAAGGCGTGGTTTCAGTAACCGCAGTTAGTGTTGAAGCAGCCATGTCAGGGAGACGCTGTGTGTTTCTAGGCGAAAGCAAAAGCACTTTATTTGGCTTTGTGTGTGTGTGTGTGTGTGTGCGAGCGCGTGTGAGAGAGAGAAGGGTCACATCACAGTGGAGTCAGCTGTCTTAACCGTGGCTTGTGTACCGCAAACACATACCAGCTTCATCACTGTGTCTGTCACGTGACTCTGTTCCCCTTTCGGGCTTGAACTGATGGTAAAACTAATTACATTTTCTGTCTTTACATTTATTTTGAAAGATGAAGCTCGCGATTATGGTAAGGGGCATTACATTTCCGACGAGTGCTTGCGGTGTTCGGCCAATCACAATGCACTGGGTCAGCTGGCCAATCAGAGTAGACTGCGCTTGTCAAAAGGAGGGACATTGTAGAAAACGAAGCGTTTGAGAGAGGCGGGGCATAGAGGACCTACAATAATGTACAGTATTTGAAAAATAATGTGTTTTTTGAACATTAAAGCATGTCAACATATTCTGTTACACCAAATACACAAAACAATGATCTTTAAAAAAGCATCATATGACCCCTTTAATAATTATCACAATTAAAAAAAAAAAAATTAAACATTTATATACACTACCTTTCAAAAGTTTGGTGTCTATATAAAATTTACTACTATTTTCAAAATTACAGTAAAATATAATTGTTACCATTTAAAATAACTGTTTTCTATTTTTATATATTAAATATGAAAAATAAAAATAGAAAATATATTTGATATTTAATATATTTTTTTTCAGCAGTACTTTTACTTATTATTAACATTATTTTTGTGGAAACCACAAAATTGTACATTGTTCAGGATCAAGTTTTTCTGAATTTATCAGTATTCTTTGATGAATAGAAAATTCTAAATTACAGCATTTATTTAAAATATAAATATTTGTTAACATTAAAAACATGTTTTACTGTCCCTTTTGATCAATTTAATACATCCTTGCTGAATAAAAAATATTTTCTTAAAAAAATCTTACTGACCTCAAACTTTTAAATGGTAGCTAGACTTTTAAAATTCTAGATTACTAAGCCACAATAGCAAAAAAATTTTTTTATTAATTCAGTTATTTTATTTGAATAATCCATCAATATTTTTATTATTTAAGGATTTTTTGTTGTTGTGTATATTATTTATTTTAATTAAAATAAGTTAAATTAAAATAGAATACACTTCTTGTTACTTGTCACTATATCTTCCAGCAGAACATACTTAATAAATCTGCCTACTAAAATGACATTTTAATAAAATGCTGTATGTTTTCTTATTATATAGTAGGACTAACCAACTTTTAAAAGCAATAAGGCACTAAAGGCTGTCTTGTGTCTGCATCATGCCTAACAACACCCTTCAGGCCTGTTTCACAACACACACAAAAGCAGTGTGTTTTCATATTACCACACTTATTAAAACATCACAGTGTTCACTAATCCAATAAATTCCACTTCCTGTCAAACATTTTCCAATTCAATATCCTGTGGGGTGTGGCAAATTTAATTCAAATTCACACTTGTGAACAGAAAGACAGCCAATTCTTAAAAACTAAACTCTGCTCGCTCCTGGTGTGTGAGCGCTTGTCCTTTAAAAGGATTTTGATAGCTCTCACATCTATTTGTGTAACATATTGATTTAGAGCAGCCGGAGATGTTAAAGGAAAGACAAATGATTTGTCACCGGTGCAAAAACAAAGAAATATGAGGAGTATCACACTTGCTGCGAATGTGACATACATAAACCACAGAATGAGACTGAACAGCTCAAAAGAGACAACATTGGTAAGGTATTTGAAGTAAATAAAAAAAAGATTGCTTTACAATGAAACAGAGATTTATTTCTGACTCTTATAAAAATCGAAGACCATTCTTTACTATTTACACATGATTTCATTTGGAGTCTATTCAAAAGACAAGGGTGAAATATCAAGTGGGATTTGAAGAGAGCGAATCTGATCATAAGTGGTCAGTGAGACAGAGACCAGGGTTGTCCCATATCGGTTGCTATGAGGACAGCAAAGATTTCAGTGGCAAATAAGTGAGCACTGAAATTACAGGTGCAGGGAAAAAGGCAAATATGGGAGTCAGTGAAACATGAAAAGTGCTGGTCTCGCTGAAAGAGTTTCTGTTGAATGGATGCAATTATGATCCTTTTGGAAGCCATTAAAACTGTAACTGCCCATGAGCAGAGCTGTTGAAAGCTCTTAATGCCTGACAGATTGGGCAGAAAGACAGGCAGGTGCGGTTTGAGCTTGTATGGCTGCAGTGGAACGGATGAGGCAGAGCTGAAACTAACTGCCGGCACTCCAGACACGCTCTGGCATTGAGGTGAGACATAAGGCTTGATGTGAACGCCAGCAGCACATTTCTCCCAGCGAGCCGAGCACAAAGACACCTGTAGGGGGAAATGGCCAACCCGTGGTGTCTATCATGAAGATGAATGACCAAACTGGCCACTTGATTTTATACCATCACTAGAAGAGGCACTCAAGGACACTCAAAGGACTTTGTGAGTTCCCCGTGCCACGGAGGACGAGTGAGATGGTACTAAACACAATACAGGCATGCTCTCAACAAATACTACACAAATTTCAAGTTGGACAGTCAGCCTGACACACATTATGACAGTTTGAAATGTGCCCTCCATGTGCAAGAGGAGGTAAATGTTCAAAGCAATGTCCTGGCTATGAGAGTGTGACCTGTGAGAGTGAAAAATGTCATTGCATATCAGGGAACTACAGAGGGAGGAAAATAACTTGACATCCTCTCTTTGCCAGGCTGTCGCTGTAAGATAGAGGAGCAGTTTTTCTGGCATGGGGGGGGGTGTACATTTTCAGGCTCATTCTGCAAGGAAATCATTCTGTTTTCTGGAGATGGCTGATGAAATCACCAGCTGACACGCGGGGGCATATGTGACACAGGCAGGACTTCGTCTGTCGAAATGTATTCACACCACATCAAAGTGCTGTTCACATATGCTATATATGTCATGTACAGGAAAGACAAATGTCCTACTGGAACATGATGGGTCTCATTCATGAAATTTAATAATAATTTAATAATAATAATTTAATAATTTAATAATAATAACAAAAATAATAATTATTATAATAATAATTTAAACATATTTTTGAATTTTACTAAAGATTTCAAGTAAAGAAATAATAATAATAATAATAATAATAATAATAGCTGCTATTAATTATTAAAAATAATGCCTGTTCAATTATTTAATTATCATATGTAATGAAAAAATGTGTATGTATAATATTTAATACAAGGGTTTTTGCAGGTTTTATGAAAGTACATTCAAGACTTTTAAGACAAGGTAAAGAAAATTGATAAATTGAATGGAACACAAGGCATCAATATGCGTCTCCAAATGTCTCCATTACTTTTTAAATTAATTTTACAAAGGAAAAAAAAACATTGTGCCAAACCTCTGCTCCTAATCATTAGAATATGGAAACTTTTACTGTAACTTTTAAAGGCATCACAAAAAAATTATGCTCTTCATCAGTATTCTTGTCTTGTTATATGTCCAAATGTCTAAAATTTGTCAAACAAAATACATTTACTTGAGAAGTGAAATAAGCAGTTTTGTTTTATGAAAACAAGACCAAATATTTACCAATGCCAACTTAATTCAACTTAAACCAACCTACTTCAAAGAGAAAACAAGTTCACTGATAGATGTTTGTTCTTGTTTTAAGCATCTCACTTAATTAAACTCACTTAATTTTGTTCAGTTTCTCATAAAATAAGACTTCATAATGTATTTTGATTTCAGGATGTTTAGATATTTATACTGGAAAACAAAGCAAAAAATAATAAGGAAGATACAACATTTTTTTGCAGTTTGCAACATTTAATTCCATGACTTTATGAATGTAAGACTTTCTACTTTTTAAAGCCTTAATCTGTGGAAGGGTAAATTAAGAAGACCCTTTTAAAGGGGTCATATGATGCGATTTCAATTTTTCCTTTCTCTTTGGAGTGTTACAAGCTCTTGGTGCATAAAGAAGATCTGTAAAGTTGCCGGGGCTTCCGCTAGGTTGCTGTGAAATAATGTTCTTTTTAGCAGCATCATATGACCCCTTTAAGACACAGAAAACCTGTATAAAATAAAATTATAATATAATAAAATAAAATATAAAAATGTCCTTTACACTATACTGAAGCCTTTTGCTCTGCAAACATGAGCAGGATGATACAAGAAAACCGTATAACATAAGAGAGGCAAATTTTTCTGCTCCTCCAGTCACCTAAGATAAAGAAAACCAAAGCCTGTGTGTGTATCATATATTTGGCCTGGATAACAGCAATGCTGTGTGACTCTGCTAATGTCAGGAGAAGCCACCGGCACACATCTAATGCCGGTGGTGCTGAAGAGCTCCAGGAAGGTGACAGGCTGTAACAGCAGCGCTCCAGAGCAGACAGGCTGGAGTTGCAGCCGTGGGGCTGTGAGAGGCGGGAGAGAGTTGACAGGTATTGTCAGGAAGCTCAGTGAGCGGCCAGCAGACGGAGACAAGCTTGTCTCTGACGAGTTTATTGAAAAAGCTGCAGGCGCAAACAGCTTGAGCCAACATGGCTCTACAACACACACACACTCACCATACATAGACATAGATGGTCTTATTTCTCATTCTGCTTCTAAGAGTCTCTTTTACCTCTCTTTTCTTCAGGCACTAAGTACATTCAGCAGGAGGAAGAGCAGAGACAGACAGAGAAAATAAAAATAAAAAAGCCATGTAAATATTGACAGAAGAGGTCTAGTACATATGCCCCAACATATTGAACTGGTCTGTAAAGGCCCGGACTCACCAGTCGCAGAAAACAATTATTTATGTACTGTAAACCTATGTTTGGAAAACAAAGAAAAAAAAACAAAAGAAAAAATAATACATGTAGGGGAACAAACAAACAAACAGAAAAAAAAACAGAAAATAGAAACATATAAAACTGTTAAAAACAAAACATTAACTAAAATCCATAATTAAACACAATTAAACAATATACCTATGTTTTGAACAAAACAAAAAAGACAACAAAAATAAAAAAAAACAATTAAATAAATTAGATAAAAATTTAAAAAAATAAAATTTCAACAAAAATGTATAATTAAACACAATAATACAATAAAATAATACAAGTATATGTATTTATAAAATTTATAAAATGTCAGTAATAAAAGTCTCAAGTTCAAATCTCAGAGAAATATACTTTTTTTTTAATAAAGCAAGTAAAATTACAACTTTCAATGAGAGGGCCAAACAGAACTGGGAGCAGACGTGAAACTGCTGTGGATGAGTGATTGAGAAGTGCACATTTGAGAGCTGTATGCGAAACACTGCTGCCCCAGGCAACTGCCTATATTACCTATGCCAGAATTCGGCACTTGAGCTAGTACTCATATGGGCAATGTGAGTTTGAATATGGCTCAACATATTTCTCAGCCTTCTCTCTTTCCATCATTTCCTGTCACCTCTCGGTGTCTGTCTTTGTAAGTGGAGCTTCTCTAGCTAAATTGCTCACTGCACGAGTTTGAAACACGGTTAGATATGGCTGGTAAAACCAAACTTTTTCTCTTCTAGTAACTAGTGCCAATCCTGTCTAGAGTCAGGAGGAAGATGAAGAGAATAGGGTGTGGAGAGAGGTGGAAGTAGAATTCACTTTTGGGCTTTGCTAATCACTTTTGGGCTTAGGGAAAGATTGGCAGAAATGGAAAAGGAGTGAGTTAATGAGAAAATATGAGGATTCTTGTGAGGCCTTTGAATGAAATATGGCTGATATTCTCTGTGTGCGGTGGAGACAGGGCTGTCTGTCATTAGCACGCTGAGGGCAGAGAATCTAGGCTAAGTGTTCAGGCCATTTCTGTTGCCTTTCCAACCGACTGCGTAGATATGAGGATTTCACAGCCTATTACACATGATAATTGGAGAACATTTTGAATTGGAGGCAATTTTCTCTTCTTCTTTGTATGCATAAATGTTTACAGTATTCACAGTAAAGGCTTGTCTGGAAGCATGTGACAGAGCATGCTAGATGACGGATCCAGTCACGTATTCAATATTTGTTTCTATAAATGTGCTTGGCACTCTGTCAAATACATTTTTTTTTTTTAAAAGGGCATAATAGAGAAGGCTATTTAAATGATGAATGTTTTGTTTACACGGTTTATTAGCAATTCCCAGCACGCAGTGATATTCAATAACAGCACTTTACTAAAAGCGCACCTTTATCTCATTTCATTGTTGCCACTTCTCCAAATCAATCAGTGAAAAAGAATGAGTGAAAGAGAAAAGAGATAAGCGGACAAAAATTTGAGAATAGGTAACCATTTGTATTAGCTGCAAAATTTTGGCAATTTTGGCTATTAAAAAATCTGTCAATAGTATATATGAAGCACAGCTCACCCTGAAGTCACTTTCAAACCAAGCAGATTAGTGTTGGTCAAAGCAAAGAATGAACTGAAATCTTTTTCCCTCACACAAAATTACCAATCGCATGGATTCCTATTGCAAATTCCCCAAACAACAGTAAATGTGAACACACTTTAAGACAAAAAAGACTTTCTGAACAGCTAGCTTTGAGTTTAAAGTCACATGTTTAACGGCTATAAATCATTGTCCCAGTACAGATGGGGGATGCTGATCCCTGGCTGAGGTGGAACAGTCATAAAACTCAAGAAATTTAAAAAAAGATGAGAAGACACGATAGAGAGAATAAAATATTAAGTGCTGACTAAATGTCATCATCACGTCCATCTGTCATTATAATCAGATGTAATCATGGCTGTCAGTCTGCTGACACACACATCCGTACAACTGACAGCACTCTGATTGCTTCTGAGGTGTCTTGATATGAGAGAGAGACAGGGAGACCAAAGACACATAAACCTGGTTATCCAAAGGTTTAAAGCACAGAGATTTCACCAACACAGAAGACATATCTCCTTTTAACGTTACTTGTATCGTGAGCAAACTGCTAATGTAACTACAAACAAAATAACCACTTTAAAACCTACTGAGCTGCCTTGCTGCCTGCACAGGGCATCATAACCAGGGCCATTGAGAAACAGAGTTGTGACCCTCCCAAAGGCTTCCATAGAAACTGAGGAATGTGGAAGTAATGCGTGTCATGGAGCAGCCAATAGTTCCAGCTTTAAACCCCTTAATTTCAGTGTTTCCCAAGGACACTCGTTTATAAATTACTGCATTTTTTGACATTTCAATGCACTAGTTGACCTCTAGGAAATCTGGCCAGTAGTGGTATTTTATGAAGAGCATTAAAGTTCATGTTTATCATTAGATAATAGACAGTTATATTATAATTGCAGTTAGATAACGTGAGAAACACCTTTATAGCGACCACAACCAGATGCTAGTTGTCAGTTTTTAGACTTTCTGTCAAGTTTTTAGTCTTTCTGAAATCTTTCTCTTACTGTAGGAGGCATGGGGGTTGCTAGGCCAGTTTTAGGGGGGCTAAATATATATATATATATATATATATATATATATATATATATATATATATATTATTATACCCTCACATGGGGGCTGAGCCTCCCTAAAATGAAAATCCTAGAATCTCCCCTGGCAGGAGGTTCACTGAATGCAATTGGTTGCCTTGGGTTTTTAAACATTATTTGAAACTTTTTTCATTGGGTTAAATTTGCAATGCTCTTTTTAATATTCACTTATGTTGCGCTTATGTGCATATCATAAAATAACACTGCGATGCCAGTAATTAACCTTTTTAAATTGAACATAAAAAAACATAAAAATCGAGTTTTGATAATGTCTAAATGTGCATTAAAATGCAAAACCTGAAAAAAATAAGTAAGCCATTATGACCACCAATACTCTTTTGAGTAACTAGAGTAGAGCTAAATGCATGTACTTATTAGGCATACATGCATCTAGTGGTTAAACCATGGCATTACTTATGAATATTATTTTTCTGGACACCAAATGCCTCTAATTTGCCACTTGCACTGTAATTTAAAAATGTTTTCTCTATTTTAACCCTAAATACTACACTAATTTTGATATAAATAATAAAGAATTTATATTTTAAATGGTCATTCATGGATCATAATTATTGCACATATTATTTAGTACCAAAAATCTCCTCAAAATATTACTAAATAGAACTGAACTAAAATATAGTACAATTATTTAATTGATTAAAAGTTAGACTTAAGGTGTTCTGTCACATTTGACTGCCAAGGTGTATGAAACATATTAATGCTGTCTCGTTATCACTCCCCAGAATAAAATGCTATTGTCAGCGTACACTCAAAAAAATGATTTTACGATACTGTTCGTTTTATTTAAACAATTCATTTTAATTTAACACCACTGTATTAGATTTCTCATTCAAACACAGTTGCATTGTGTTAAACTGACTAAACTAAATGTTTTCATGTCAATTAAGTAGGTCAAAATAGCATTTGGTGCTTGTTCAGTTTACTTAAATCAAGTTAACCTAACACAATTATTTTCAACCACATTACTTAATCCATTTGAGTCAAGATACATAATTGATTTTAGTTGTGTTAAAGTATCATTAAATAATCTAGGAACAGGATTTTGACTTCCCAGCATGCTTTGCACGGGGCTGGATAGGGAGAGTAAATATAAATAAAATAGTTTAAATAAAATGTTATTTAATGCATCTTTTCTCAAGATGATACAATGGGGATACATATTAATGTTTAATGCTCTTTTATGTTTGTATTTAAAAGACGTTCAGGTATGTTAGTGTTTTTGGGGGTTAGCATTGTGGTGAAGTGTAGAGCATGTGATTGTGTTGAGAACCTGCTAATAAGAATTAAAGTTGTTTTAATAAAAAAAAAAACTAGTTGGGGCATGCCATGGATGTAACATCCATCTTCTGGCTAACTATTAACAATAAGAGCTATATTTAGCTTGTTTAGTATGTGTTATAAATAGCAGCTGCATCAAAAAATATCTTACCTTAAAATAAATTAATTAATTTATGCATAGTGGTTCCACATAATGGAAACATGTTATCTTTACTCAAATACTTTAGTTAGGATGAACTTGATTGATTCAAGTTATTTGGACATGGTTGTTTAAGTTTACTCAATTCAAATTAGTTCATCATACATTCAGTGGCGGCTCGTCGGGGGAGGCAGGGGAGGCACAGCTTCCCCAAAATTTTGAGGTGAAAATGGTAGGACGATTTAATGTTAATAAAATTCATAATTCATTTCAGTTCATGTCTCAGAATGTGAATTTTCTGAGTGCCTCGTGCCTCCGTTGGTAAAAAAAAATTAGCCAATCACCATCGAGTGTTCACTTTCAGCGCTGAGGAGTGTTGAGAAAAGAAACCTCGCAAGGGAGGCTAGCTTCCCTTCTGATATCAACCAATCATCATAGAGATGTAAATTACTTGATATTAGTTTGACCGTCTCCCACTGCACTGATAATGTACCAAGTACCCGAGTAGCGATACTGAATATTTGATCGCCAACAGATTTACCAAGCTGTCATTCAAATAGTATATATACAAATTAAAAATAAAGGAAGAACACGCCTAAGCTGGATATAGGCTACAGCAGTCAGCTTAATTAAATAGCACAACAGGCAGCTCTCTTTTTAACACAGACTTTTAAGAAGGGATGGATGTTTGCTTCAAGTGATAGGCCAGTTAGCCTTCTCGGTTTCTGATCTTCGCCTGGTTCCCTGGATTCACCCCTCTTTGTCTTGCCCCTTTTTGATTCTGTCTGCCGATCGTCGACCTGCGCTAGCCCTAGGACTATTCTTGTGTTTTGCCCACCATATACCTGTCTGCCTCTATCTGACCCATGCCTGTTTTGACCACGTCTCTGTCTTCTCCACAATAAAGTTTGCACATGGATCCGCACGTATCACGTCTCGTCAGCCCCGTAACACATACATTATGTATTTAAGTAGAGATAACATGTTTCTGTTATGAACATGTTCATGTTTCTGTAGAACCACTGTCAGTAAAAAATTTAATTAAGTTAGTTTAAAGTATATTTGTGTAGTTATAAATGCACAATCAATGCACATAATATGTTAATAATTATTAGAAATTACTGCAAATATAGTGAATATAATATACATTCAACAGCTGTTTGGAACTACTGAGAACTCCATGAATCACGTGACCGTGTGATGGTAAGATCAAAGCATGTCACAACTGTTTCTCCATAGCTCTGATCATAACCAACCGGGATGTGATTGATTTAGAATGTTTTACATAGTTACATACTGTATGCTCACCAAGGATGCCTTTATTTGAACAAAAATACACATTTGTAAAATATAAAACTGATTTCAATAGAGTTTGATGTTAGCATGTTGCTAACCTAACAGTGAGTAAGTAAATAACCATTAACCACCATTTTTTTATGCTTTTCAGTATTGAATCAAATCTTAATATTAATAATTTTCTCTCCTAATCATCTAAGATTTCGAGTAAATATATGCTCTTTTAGTTGCCATGGTTGCTATGGAAAGAAACCAATTGCCCCAAGTATAAATTTAAATGCAAGCATGTTGCTAACCTAACAGTGAGTAAGTAAATAACCATTAACCACCATTTTTTTTATGCTTTTCAGTATTGAATCAAATCTTAATATTAATAATTTTCTCTCCTAATCATCTAAGATTGAGTAAATATATGCTCTTTTAGTTGCCATGGTTGCTATGGAAAGAAACCAATTGCCCCAAGTATAAATTTAAATGCAATCATCACTTCATTCCTGATTAGGCCTGAGTTCATTAGCAACACTCTCTTTAGCAAAAAAATAGCCTTTGCTTGGGCATTAGCAATGAGGACATTCAGAGGTTTAGACTTGATTCCCTCAGCGGCTGGTTTAGCGCTTAGAGGCACATAGGTATACTGAGTTATCAGTTCTGTTTTCTCCCTGTGAGGATGTTCTTAATAAGTCCCGGACCAGAAGTGCCTGAAGACTCTAGCCAAAGCCATTACACATGCTGATCTGATTGCCTTCATTCATTATTAAATCAAAATGCCGTGTGGCCTTCATGTCGGCCACTTTATGAGACTTTAAAATTTAAACACTTGAAAACTGACTGGTAATTTTGACTAAACCATCCAGTAAAAGGAGCAGTAAGAGCTACGCCCACTCCACTCCCAGATGCTATTGATGATGTTAACACTTCAAACACAACCTGCTCCTGTCAACGATAGCTCAGAGACTAATTAAACTAAGCACGATGTTGACCAATTATACACAAAACAAGCTTGTTAGAGCACTGTAAGCCTGTTTTATTAATAACCCCATTTATTACCAAAATCAGCTCACTTGTATCTGTAAACATCTAAGAGATACAACTGTGACATCTCTAATAGAATATAATTGTATATATTTATTTTCTATACACACACACAAAATACTTTGTATATAATCTCTTTCATATATAATTACAGTAGTATGCTACATGACAGCCTTCCCTACAATGCTGTTAATGTTTACAAAATACTATACGATTAAAACTTGAAATGAAATATACACTACCATTCAAAAGTTAGTAAGTCAATACGTTTTAAGTTTTAACATGTAGGATACAAAACATATGATTTCAAGTAAACACTTCTTTTAAATCTTCTATTGACCAAAGGTTCATGGCAAAAGAAAACACCACAGTCCTTGTCTTAATTTTCTCTAGTCAAGAAGCACCAGTTTATTTTTTTAATGCAGACAGCAATGTTTTATAAAAAATTCATCTTGGCAATCTGGTCAAATAATGAGTTAACAATAACAACAACAAAGCTGATATTATTTCCAGCCCATTCATCACATGTTGTGGGTCATCTGGAATTATTAAATGTACACTGAAAATGCCATTTGGGACAAGACATATCTCACAGAAGACAGATCAAATGTGCTCCCAACAGTTCAATTTTTTAAACCTTGTTGATGTTGCCACATTGCATCTGCAACACTCAGTGTAAATGAATGACTTCCGATTGCTTCACTGCTGCAAATGGCTATTTGTGTGACCGCCCCTTTAGTCTGACCACTTTAAATAGGCCTCAATTATGTGTAGCAGATTTAATGTGCAGATGAGTGAGAGTGCAGCTGCAGGCAGAGCCTCAGAGAGACCTGCTCTCCACCACTCCAGATTGGCCAGACGGTGGCTGGCAGCAGCCGGGTGACCACTGCTGTGCCCAGGGCTCAATCTGCACACTCAGCTGCTCTTAATGCCCCTTTATTAGACTCTTTCTTTCTTCCTGTCTGTCTGTCTCTACCCCTCTTCCTAATCTCTCTAGGCTCTTTTGCAAGGTTTTAATTAAATCAAAAATCAGAGGAGAAGTTTTCTGACAGATGTTTGTTTGTGCTAATGTGTAAGAAGAGCTCTCTGACGTAATGCTCTCTGGTCACACCTCAGCTGCTAGCAGATCTAACGCTGACACACACAAAAAGGGTCCAGCGAAAATGTCTAATATCCTATAATAAACACATCCCACAAGCACAATGGTTTCTCAACAAGACTGATTCAGAGAATGTCTGAATCTGCAGAAAATGATGGCACACAAAATCATTTTGGTATTACGAGAGCTATAATTTTTTATACTATATAAAACCTGAAATGACAGCACGGAGAGTCACATTGTGCCTTACTTCCCACAGATCTGTGCTCTCTTCTTCCACGCCACATAAAGCCCTCAATGTTCCTACAGGCACACGCATGATGCTGTTACTCCTTCCTTTCCTCATATCTTTGCCTCTGTTATTTATTGCATTTTATGCCACAAAGTAAAGAGAGCTAAGATGAAAGTAGCTAGATGAATCAGATGCATATACTATACTGTCATATATCAGATGTACAAAAGAAAGCAGTTTTACATTTACCTTTATAACACACAGGCTACACCTACAAAGAGAACACATGTCAGACATGCCACATATGCATACTTTTATTACCTCGGATTAAATGTCTATTCATTTTCTAACAGGGGGACAGGGGACATTGAACACACAGGAACAAGCTGTGATATATCCGGTAGCTCAAAAGCACAAGACGTGAAGATCATTCCTCATAAAATCGCTCTCTTCCACTCACAAGGTGTGTCTATGTGTGCGCATGCTGCAGCGATCCACAGATGGCTGTGATTGTAAAAGACTACCATTCAGCACACTGCCAGTTTACTAATGGCTGCCACAACCTTGATTCATTATTATCAAAGATCTGTTTCAGAGTGCTGGCAGGGGAAAAATTATCACTTAAAAGTGCAAACAAATGCAAACACAGAGAGAACATCAGAGACATCTGGGAGACAACACGACTTCAACACGAATAAAACAACAGCTACGGATGTGTGAAATTATTAGTAACTTTATGCTAATCAGGAGAATGTGAAGGATAAATGCAGTTTGAGATGCCACATGTGATACTGCCAAGAAAGAGCAATAACTAAGCAACTATTGCCTACATCACACAAGCACTAAAATGCCGGCATGCGAAAACACCCAACAGGGAACAATTCCTGCGTCTTCAACCATAAAATGGTGGTTTTGATAAGCTGCATGGTCAGGCAAGCTTTGATGATTTGGTCATTTGGATATGATTAGTCCACTATCGTATAGTTGAATGTGTATAGAGTGTTTTGTTTTTTTGCAAAATATTGTAGGTCATCTGGAATTATTATATGTATACAAAACACGGCATTTGGGACACAACCTATCTCACGGGAGACAGATCAAATGCACTGCACACAGTTAAATTTTTCTAAACTTTGTTAACGCAGCCACATTGCATCTGCAACAATCACTGTAAATGAATTACTTCCGATTGCTTCACTGCTGCAAATGGCTATTTGTGTGACTGCCCCTTTAGTCTGATCACTTTAAATAGGCCTCAATTATGTGTAGCAGATTTAATGTGCAGATGAGTGAGAGTGCAGCTGCAGGCAGAGCCTCAGAGAGACCTGCTCTCCACCACTCCAGATTGGCCAGACGGTGGCTGGGAGCAGCCGGGGGACCACTGCTGTGCCCAGGGCTCAATCTGCACACTCAGCTGCTCTTAATGCCCCTTTATTAGACTCTTTCTTTCTTCCTGTCTGTCTGTCTCTACCCCTCTTCCTAATCTCTCTAGGCTCTTTTGCAAGGTTTTAATTAAATCAAAAATCAGAGGAGAAGTTTTCTGACAGATGTTTGTTTGTGCTAATGTGTAAGAAGAGCTCTCTGAAGTTCTGCACTAAGGTCACACCTTAGTTGCTCACAGATGTTACACTGACACACACAAAAAGAACCAGTGAAAATATCAACACTGTCTAATATATACATCCTACAAGCACAAATGTTTCTCATCATGACTGATTCAAAGAATGTCTGATTCTGCAGAAAATGATGGCACAAAAAAATCATTTGGTATTACGAGAGCTATAATTTTTTATACTATATAAAACCTGAAATGACAGCACGGAGAGTCACATTGTGCCTTACTTCCCACAGATCTGTGCTCTCTTCTTCCACGCCACATAAAGCCCTCAATGTTCCTACAGGCACACGCATGATGCTGTTACTCCTTCCTTTCCTCATATCTTTGCCTCTGTTATTTATTGCATTTTATGCCACAAAGTAAAGAGAGCTAAGATGAAAGTAGCTAGATGAATCAGATGCATATACTATACTGTCATATATCAGATGTACAAAAGAAAGCAGTTTTACATTTACCTTTATAACACACAGGCTACACCTACAAAGAGAACACATGTCAGACATGCCACATATGCATACTTTTATTACCTCGGATTAAATGTCTATTCATTTTCTAACAGGGGGACAGGGGACATTGAACACACAGGAACAAGCTGTGATATATCCGGTAGCTCAAAAGCACAAGACGTGAAGATCATTCCTCATAAAATCGCTCTCTTCCACTCACAAGGTGTGTCTATGTGTGCGCATGCTGCAGCGATCCACAGATGGCTGTGATTGTAAAAGACTACCATTCAGCACACTGCCAGTTTACTAATGGCTGCCACAACCTTGATTCATTATTATCAAAGATCTGTTTCAGAGTGCTGGCAGGGGAAAAATTATCACTTAAAAGTGCAAACAAATGCAAACACAGAGAGAACATCAGAGACATCTGGGAGACAACACGACTTCAACACGAATAAAACAACAGCTACGGATGTGTGAAATTATTAGTAACTTTATGCTAATCAGGAGAATGTGAAGGATAAATGCAGTTTGAGATGCCACATGTGATACTGCCAAGAAAGAGCAATAACTAAGCAACTATTGCCTACATCACACAAGCACTAAAATGCCGGCATGCGAAAACACCCAACAGGGAACAATTCGTGCGTCTTCAACCATAAAATGGTGGTTTTGATAAGCTGCATGGTCAGGCAAGCTTTGATGATTTGGTCATTTGGATATGATTAGTCCACTATCAGCAATAAACAAGCTAAAACCATACAGCTGACGGCAGCAGAGCCGTAAAAACAA
The DNA here is from genome assembly GCF_001515645.1 of Sinocyclocheilus grahami. NCBI lineage: Eukaryota > Metazoa > Chordata > Actinopteri > Cypriniformes > Cyprinidae > Sinocyclocheilus > Sinocyclocheilus grahami. The sequence continues at coordinate 1,283,960 of NW_015505313.1, read as the reverse complement.
CTTGACGGGAAGACTATACGAGCTAAACGCTTTTGTACCCTCGTAAATCTGAGCCTGTTCAATACAGAGCATAGGACGTGCATAAAAACACGCACCTGCACATGTACCATAGACTTCTATTGTTTTTAACTACAGCCATCTAAAACTACTACAGGGGCCGGTTGCACCAGCTGTACGTAAGTTACAACTTAGCCTAGTTTTGACGTAAATGGGCACTAAGTTAGAACTTACGCTCTACTAAATATTTTTTCGTTGCACCATTACACTTAGTTGAAGTGTAACTCTACGTATAAACTAAATATTTACGGAAGCGTCTGGTCAGGAGTAACGGTTGGAATAAAATAGACGACCTTTTACCCGACAACCTGCAATCCTTTAGGCATAGGCATGCTGCTGACATTTACACTCACGTACATATTAAGAGAGAGAACAATATGTGAATAAATCTACTTTGTTTCTTTTTTAACGGGTGTCTTCAACACCCCATCTACAGCACGCCTCTGTGCGCTTCGGTCCATGTTGCACATATCAGATGAAATAATAAATAAATGGTATTTCTTATGTTTTTTTTTCTTTCAATATTTATTGATCCTTATTTATTATTTATTATTTATTAATTACAGTTTCTGAATGTTATTTACATATAAAATAGCTTACATATAGACTAAATTATATTAATGTATCGTTTTTAATGGAAACCTGTTTTTACCGTTAGTATACGTGAGGCAAAAGAAGTTAGAATGAAGGATAAATTAAAATTCATAGCATTTAAACAAGTTCTGCTCGCGTATTTGAAGGTTTCTATTGGATGATTTAGGGTAAACGTCATATTATGCGACTATGCATTACTTTACAGAGTTTACGAACTACTTGCTACGTCCTGCCTTACGAACAACTGGTGCAACCAAATAATGTATAGATTTAGTTAAAAACTAGCTAGTGGTTACTAATCCTCTAGTGTGGACTTAACGTTCTAATTTAAGTAAGAACTTACAAATGGCTGGTGCAACCCTACCCAGTAACCCAGGGAAACACGGAAATTCTGTCATCATTTACTCACCATTATATCATCCCAAACATGTGAATATTTTAACATTAGACAAAAAAACACTTTTCATTTTTCAAAATATCTTCTTTTGTGTTATACAGAATTACCTATGGGAACAGGTTTGGAACAATGGTACTTACAGGAGGGTGAGTAAGCCCTGTGAAAATGCTGGTTAGGTATGTTTTGAAGCATGGCAGCTAGTTTGAGCTGGTTTAAGCTGGTCATGTGCTGGTCCTAAGCAACTTGCTCCTGCTCAGGACCAGCTTATAAACAGCTCAGGACCAGCTTAAACCAGCTCATGACCAACTAAGGACCCGCTTAAACCAGCTCAAACCAGCTGCCATGCTTCAAAACATACTTAACCAGCATATGCTGTTTTTTTCAACAGGGAACACAGAAATATAATTTTTGGATGCCACCTTGCTATCTATGGGACTGCCTACATAGACAGCCTTCTTAGGCAGTAAACTTGTGTATCATACAAATAGCAAATTAACTATCAATCGAATCCAAAGTTTGTAGTTAGCATGATGCTAAGGAAAAAACATACACCTTTTGGCATTAAATGAATGAGTATATTTAAATTCAACATTTCTTTTGCATTGTCCACCATCTTTTTCCACCAAGCTCTTTGACATTTTCCACAAATTATACAAAAGGCAATATATAGTCTTAAATTGTGCCTTAAAATGCTGACTACACTGTCAACATTTTGGAACAGAGCCACTATTGTGTCTTGGGAGCTTGTAGACCTTTTGCAGCGACACTCCTCGGGCCCGTTGGCTAGGAGGTAAGTTGTGAAAGGGAGTTCTCCAGGCCCATGGTTGGAAGAACAATGCGGATAGCGCTTCAGCACACAGACAGACAAAAAATGTGTCTGAACAGAAAGACCTAGATTAGAAGCCAAAAATCAGTCTGTGGGGAGGAAGAGGAAGATCTCTTGAGTTTGCATCTCACTCCAGGTGAAGCTCATCTCCTCTCATGTACAGCTCTCACATGAAAGTATTAGCGGCTAGCCTGAGGCCATACATGCAGGCTCTGAAACCTTAATGTACCCACAAACTCCTCTCCTACAGCTTCCTTATCATCTTCATTTTCTCACACACCCTCTCTCTCTCTCTCTCTAGGAGACATACAGAGACTTATCTTTGTACTGATCTGTAATGGTACTGCTATATTGCTCACAGGGAGTCATACACATTTAAAGTTATTACGGCTGCTGCTGATGATGTGTGTGCGTGTATGTGTGTGTGAATGCCCACACCTCATTTCACAGGAGAGCTTGACTCTTTCACCCCTCCAGCAGATATGAGGCGTGTCATGTTCTAAGAGGCTGTTTGAAGACAGAGAGTGGTTTGTACCCTTGAAAGACTGCAGCGTTTTCAAACCCTGTGTTTTTATTGCTATAGTCTCAGACACATACTTGTTTAACTGATCTTGCACATGTAATCGGTTCTGTTATGTTTTTCTTTCACACAACACAGGGAGAATGTGTGCAATGTGCATGTTAAAAAGTTTGGGGTCAGTAAGATTTTTAAACATTTTTGAAGATACAGTACTCCTCTTATGCTCACCAATGCTGAATTGATTTGATGAAACTAGAAACTGATGAAGGAAATATTATTACAATCTAAAATGATTTCTACTCCAATATATTTTGTCAAAGCTGAATTTTCAGAAGCCATTACTCTAAACTTAATCTTTGATGAAAATATTTATTTGAAATAAAAAATCTTAGATTTACATTGAAAGAGGACCTTGATGCAGATCAATGCATATGAGCAAATGCATAGTAACACCGTAAAACATCTTAGCATTGTAGCAGGGAGTTTTGCACAGTCAAGTGCCACAAAAAATATAGTTTGCTTGCAAATCGTACTATTATGACAATTAGAGCCCAACCGATATATATCGTTTAGCCGATATTATCGGCCGATATGAGCCTGTCGCCAATATATCGTATAGGCGAATATGCCGCCGATATGACATTTTTTTTACAGAACATATAATGCAGATTAAATGCTTCTGAATGGTGTAATTACTTAGTTTGTCCAGCAGAGCACGCTCCATTTTTTGCTACTGGCGACCAAGGTCAGTGTAGTGTAGAGATGCGCGGATGAGCTCAAACTTCACCCGAGTCCGCTGCTTCAAATTATCGGCCCACCCGCACCTATATTTGATCATCACATTACAATGATTCTAATTCTTAGTTTTGCATGATGATATGATAAATGGATGGTTCATTTTTAACAGCAGATTCAATGACATTAGAGACTAGAGCTGATCTGCGCATCACGGCATGCATCTGCGGCACATTAAAGCCTGTGTTACGGCCAACGGAGCTCCCCATTCAGTCAATGCTGATGTTTATACCTGTGTTCTGTCGATTTGTGCTACCCTGTCAGATTTTGCTACCTCCCATTAAAACAGTGGGTCGTACAATTTGACAACGAAAAATGCTAACTGTAAAATTATGGTTTATTAACGTCTACACCTACCACAACCCTAAACAATTCGTAATGCAAATACAGTAATTATGTGTTATATTCACGGTTGTAGCTAGAAGGGATAAAGCTAGAGGAAACCAACAATATATAATTTTTTCTACCTATTAGATTGTGTTTTATTAAAGTCTACACCTACCCCAACCCTAAACCTACCCTTACAGTAATGCAGATACATTAAATATTGTTGTTCAGCATGAGAAAAAGGATGCAATATTGATGTGCGCATGCGCAGTAAACCCTGGTAGGACAATCTGACGGGTAGAATAAAATGTCAGGACACTGGCCGCGCTGCGGCCCATAACTCATGCTTATCACTTCGGTCAGACATAGAATTCTATTGTATTTTGTCGCGCCGCGCCGCTCGCGTCCGGTGTAGAATAGAACCCATTACAATCAGTGATGTTGTCTACACTGGATGCAGTAAAATGATGCCTCGTTCTATTTATGATGTGCTGACACAAAGTTCAAATGATTTTCAGCGGTTGCTTTGTCACGTCCTGTTGTGGCGCAGACATGGTGTCAGCATAATTTGTCAGTACAGTCAGTAACGTAGCAGATTGAAAAGTTAGTATCTTTCTGCAGTCCAATAGACGGCAGTGTGGTGGTGGTTTAAGTCTGTTGAATGGTGATTTAATGCTACATTGTCACCTAGTTGGAGAGACTCAATGCTAAGTAAATAAACAACAATGTCCCTGTCTTTTACTCTCACAATGAGCTTATCATATTCGTTTGCTACATTAGTAGGGCCCTATGATTTCCGCTTTTTCTATGTACACAAAAGGCCTATTTCTCTCAAATATTGTTCACAAATCTGTCTAAATCTGTTAGTGAGCACTTCTCCTTTGCTGAGATAATCCATCCACCTCACAGGTGTGGCATATCAAGACGCTGATTAGACAGCATGATTATTGCACAGGTGTGCCTTAGGCTGGCCACAATAAAAGGCCACTCTAAAATGTGCCGTTTTACTGTATTGGGGGGTCCGAAAACCAGTCAGTAACCAGTACACCATTTGCCTCACGCAGTGCAATACATTTCCTTCGCATAGAGTTGATCAGGTTGTTGATTGTGGCCTGTGGAATGTTGGTCCACTCCTCTTCAATGGCGCGGTGGGGTTATGGTATGGGCAGGCATATGTTATGGACAACGAACACAGGTACATTTTATTGATGGCATTTTGAATGTATGTGTATGTGAAACTGCACATTTTAGAGTGGCCTTTTATTGTGGCCAGCCTAAGGCACACCTGTGCAATAATCATGCTGTCTAATCAGCATCTTGATATGCCACACCTGTGAGGTGGATGGATTATCTCGGCAAAGGAGAAGTGCTCACTAACACAGATTTAGACAGATTTGTGAACAATATTTGAGAGAAATAGGCCTTTTGTGTACATAGAAAAAGTCTTAGATCTTTGAGTTCAGCTCATGAAAAATGGGGGCAAAAACAAAAGTGTTGCGTTTATAATTTTGTTCAGTGCATATATATATAGACTATATCTGTGAATATTAAACTGCAAAAAGACGATTTAAATACAAATGTTCTGCATGTTCATTTGATTACCAGAAAATACACAACAAGAGTTTGTGAAAACAAATATTATTAATAATTATTATTTATTCATTTTAGATGTTTACATTTGGAAAACCTGTGCTTCCTGCATAAACCTGCCCCTGTTGGTTTGGCAGTAGCTTGCTTGCCCTACACAATTACCTTGTTTAATTTCTTAATTCAAAAATTAAAAGGCTCTAATGGCAATATCGCATAATCATCACATAATCTCTGTCTTTCTGTCTAAGAGCTATCTATATTCAGGGGTCAATGTGGTGCGTGTGTGTTTGTGATGTCCTTAATTGCATTCAGAGTCTCATCAGAGATCCAGTAACAGTAGGGTGCTGAAGCACACTCGCTCACATTAGTCGTTTGAGGACTTAAAAGTGGCAGAAAAGATTATGGTCATTTGCAGAGTCCTGATGGTGTGTGGAGAGGGGTGAAGTTTAGTTTAAAAAGCTTCTCAGTAGGAAACAGGGCTGACAGAACAAAAGCATGAAATTAAAAATGTCCTCAGCAATAACAAATGCAGCTTATGAGCAGACTCGCAGACTTGCAGTGTTTACAGTACACTCACATCTAAAAGAATGGCGTTCATGAATATTTATGAAGTGTTTTCGAAAGTCAAGCCTTGACTCTTCACACTCAGACATGTGCATGACAAATACAAAAATGATTATCTTACCAGGCTGTGTTAAACTGTCAGAGGCGTACAGACAGACAAACAATAGCAATAAGAACAGCAATAAAGACACCAATAACAGCAACAGGTCTGGGGGAATCGCTGGAAGGGTTAATAAAACACCTGGATGCAGGGTTCAAATTTAACAACAAACGTGTGAAATTGGTGAGTAAATAAAATGGTATTATTTGCCAGTTGGCTAATAATGTTATTACACTGCAACACAATAGTTTTAAAAATGATAGTCTAACTCTTGCTTAGCTAATGTAGTGACCTTAATAAGTCCACATACTCTAAGCCCACTCGCTTTTAGGCTGAAATATAATAAAGACCAAAGGCATTAGAGACATGATTTGTTTCACAGCAAATGCACATGTTTGTTAATGTCATTTCACTTTGTATTTGGAGCCAACTGAATCTTTAGTGATTTATGATCATGTCGATGTTGCAGAAAAATATTGCTCCCTTTGCTTCCAAAGACGCTATTTCTCTGAAATCCATTGACAAAACTGGCTGAGTACTGGTACGACTTATAAAAATAAAAGATTAATCAATCAAATTCAATCTGATATGCTTTATTTCCTTGGCAGTAAAAAAGCAATATTGTGAATTTGGAAAGATTGATTTCTGTAGCAAGAGAATGTTCACAAAAAAGATACCAAACAAAAATGGATAAAAAGGCTTGATAAGCTTCTTTTGCCAGAAAAGATTTAATGCTTTGTCTATTATTATAATCTATAAATATGACTTTTTTTGTGAAGTGAGCTTAAAAGGAACAGTCCTGTTGACTAAGCTAGGAATTGAACTCATTGTGCTCAAAACACATCATTTGAACAAATTCTTGAACTTCACTGATTTATATTATTCTCATTGTGAGGACAAGCAGGGCTCCTGAGAAAATAATATAGGGACTATAAGGGGTTGAAAAAATTATCAAGTACGTCTTTAAAGAATAGCAGGTGGTAAGGATAATTTACGGCCAGTACAGTCAATTTTCACCCACCATTGGGAAGTCTTGGAAAAAGTTACATTTGCACTGGATGTATTCATCCAGAAATAAGTCTAAAGCACTAAAGGTCATCTAATCCAGCTCTGGGCCTTCTGATTTCCGTAAGTACATTCCTCTCATGCAGGCTGCTGCCTCAGAGGGAAAGGTTATCCTCGTTAGCCAGATTAAACCTTTAAATGCCCTGTCATGGGCTTAATCGATGGGCCACTTCATTGCTGTGCTGTATCGATCCATGTCGTCAGGGGGTCGGCCTCAGCACGGGGTTATAACACAGCAGGCAGGGATGCTGTCAGGCCCCTCTGGAGACCAAACACCCATACATCTACACAGGACACAGCATCTGTCTGAGCTTTCCAGGCAAGGGAGAGAGGACGAGAATGTAAAGAGACTGAGTGAGAGAGATATGACAGAGAGAGAGAGAGAGGAGAAAACCAAACTCAGCAGAAACCTCTCACCTTTGGCTGGTATGTTGGATGCTAAAATCTTTGCCAGCATAGCTGATAAAGCACAGAAACAATCTACCTTGAAGCAGAAGGTACTGTAGATTCAGAATGTCCTATACGTTTTTAAAGACGAGAAAAATCCAATAACGCAGTTTGTAATCTAAAGCTATATATGTCAAAGAGATCAGCATCTGTACACACTGTTTTCTCAGTGCTGCAAGTGATCTGAAAGGTCCAGAAAACTTTCTCAATTCTGATTCACTGTCATAGCTTAACTAGTTACACAGAGCATCCTCCATTCATCTGTTCAAGCCATCTAGAACAGTGATATACCAGATCAATAATGGACATGTACTAATTGGACATGTAATTATAAGCTGAAGGTTCACATTATGAAAATATTTCTAAAATGATACAGATACTATGTGGAGGGGGAAAATGCACAATATTGAGAAAGTGTAGCTAATATAAAGTATATTTTGAATACAATTAGATTAAAAATGGTACACAAAAAATAAATCACTCCCAAATACAGCAATGTTATAGTATATTGTGCAGCTTTACTGCTACTGTTGTACTTGACATAAATGGACAACATTCTGTATGTTTATATATATATACGGGGGTCAGTAACAAGAAATTAACTTTAATTCAGCAATGATATATTAAATTCATCAAAAGTGACTGTAAAGATGAATAAAACAGAATGTTAATAGAACGATTTCTATTTCAAATAAATGCTGTTCTATTGCACATCCTCTATTGCATTTTCTACAAAATTATTAAGCAGCACAACTGTTTTCAGCATTGACAATAATAAGAAATGTTATTTGAACATTTATTTGATATATTGTTATTTGATTTGAATCAGCATATTAGAAAAATTTCTGAAGGATCATGTGACACTGAAGACTGGAGAAATGGATGCTGAAAATTTTGCTTTTCCATCTCAGGAATACATTACAATTTAATATATACTAAAATAAAAAGCAGTTATTTAATATTGTAATAATATTTCACAATATTACTTTTTTACTGAATTTTTGGATGAAATTTATGCAGCTTTGGTGAGCATGCAAGACACTTTTTTCAAAAACATAAAAAGTCTTACCGATTCCAAACTTTTGAAAAGTAGTGTATATACAGTACTTATTTTGAATTTATATTTATGTATTGCATCTACAAAAATGACAGAGAATCAATCCATTTCAAAGGCAATAAGACAAACAAAGCTCAGATGATTGAACACATGCATTTCCTCTAGACAAACCTAACTGCAGCCGAGCTCTTTGCAAAGCCAGACCCAGACTTCAGGGGCACTGCAGTGAGGAGGAACCAGGCGGTGGAGAAAAACTCCACTGATGTGTCATTTTGCTCTTAATCAGAATATAAATGAGAAGGAGGAAGAAAAGACTCCTGTGTGTGTGTGTGTGCTCCAGACACCTGCTCGGCTCTTCAGGAGAAAGGGATTGTGGAGGAAGTGTAAGGGAATGTGAGCACATTAAATGCTGTGAATGAAGCACTTTTCCTCACTGAATGGACTAAAAAGCTCACTTGTGCTCTTTTTCTCTCTCTCTCTCTCTATCGGTCATTCTCATTCAACATCTCTCTCACCTCTGATAAAAGGACTGCACTATCACAGAACTAATGCAGGCATTCGTTTACAAAACTCTGAAATTTGACCTCATGCATATAGCTATTTCTGGCAGTACCCAGAAGAGCATTTAGTTCACTTTAATCTCAACCTCTCTTTCATCAAATCTAATGTACCAAGAGAATGAACAGCAATTACTGAACACATGCACTTGGGGTATAGAATATACCCATCACTCCAGAAAATAACGAAACAATAATCATCTACTAAACCTAGTCCATATCTCACAAAATGTGACATTATCAGATTACTTTTTATAAAATCATATTATGCAAATAAATACAGGAGAATAACAAAATCATTTTAACTTTAGGAACAGCTGTTTGACAGACTTTCTAAGGTATAGCTAATCCAACATTGAAAATACTTGTTCCATTACAACACACTAAAATTTCAAGTAGTTTGTATGCTGTGAATTTAGGCATCACAACATTATAATGTAAAATTTCACTATCCATGAAGTATCTTCTGCTACACAATTGGCAGATAACTAATATGGTGATGAAATATTGTGAATAAATAAATAAATATTCCTCTAAAAATCCTTTGTGTTCTACAAAGGAAAATAAATAATTAATAAAAATAAATTTAATTAATAAATTTAATACACAAGAGTGTGTAAATAATGACAGAATTTCATGTTTGGAGGTACCAACTCTCATATATCATATAAAAGAAATGTACTTGAAACTTCCTTGAAGTATTAAATAGAATAGAGCCAAATTGTTTTAAAGTGCAAAAGGCCTAAAAGCTAGTAACAAATAAAAGCATCTCAACGAGTAACAGACTGCACTATTTACAGACAGAACAATGAAGTTAGTACAGAATTTATTAGGAGCTGTAATTGATTTGACTGAAGCTCTGATATGTTCAGTCTATTTGTGGGACACTGGGTTGAACTTTTCTCTTTGGATTTCCACCTTTTCTATATTACTCCCATTTGCATTTGTCCTCGTCCTGCCCTCTGACGGTAAATGAGCTGAGCCGTGTCCTCAGCCCCGGTGCCTTTAATAAAATTACATCTGCATGAAGACATGAGGAGGGGACTGCAGACATGACTGTCAGGTGGACGGGCTGTCAGAGTCGGGCGTAGGAAGGGTCAACCTGTCTTCATTTAGCACACGACTCCAAATAATACAGCACTTCATCTCACCTCTAACTGTCAGGGGAAGAAATGGGAGAAAGATGCTAAGCAGTGCGGCGGAACCGCCATGGCTCAGGACCAGAACATTTGTGTCCACTTAGGAAGTGATTTAGCGTCTTTTGAGCAGTGGTGCTGCCGCAGACCTCGGCCTTTGGGGGTGGGTAACAACAAGAGCCCTCACGTGAGACTCAAACCCTGCAATGCGCACTCTTGCCTGGGCCAAGGGTCATTTATCGTGAAAGCCATTACGGTTATTAAAGTGCTCAGACAGGAAGATGAAAGGGCCACTCATGACTCAGAGGTGGCACTGGAGATGCTGGACTATGGCACTGACGTTCATTGAGACAGAGCAATAGACTATAAGATAAAAAAGTAAACACACTCAATCCTCTACCGACCAATCAAATGCAGCTCTGATTGCCCACCACTTCCAATAAACATCCTAATTCAACCCGACTCAATTCCATCCTACTTTGATTCTCTAAAATGCACCATTTGGCTCCAGCTTAATTTCATTAAAGCTCAAATTTACTCATAGGTTGTTTTATTGTTATTATTTGCAGACGGAAAGCAATACTACAATGTTTCTCATAATGGAGTCTCCACTAGTGTGCCCATTTCTTATAAACGCCATTGCCCCCCAGACTGACAGATCGCATTGAATTTTGTCATAAATAAAAGCCCTGACAAAGAGCCATTATGAAAGGTCATTAAGATTGTGGAAAATGGAAGCCATTTCTCAGAGCGGGGGAGAAGGCGCGCCGGCTCTGAGGACTGAATGAACACTTTGCTTCTAATTTTCCTCGAACAAATTCGAGCTCCAGGGTTTCCTGTCATCCCATCAGAGACCAGAGAGAGTGAAAAATATGCATCAGAAAAGTAAACCGAATCAGGTGTGACATCAAGTAACCGCTCTTTAACTAGTCACCCCTGCTCTGATCAAAGATGAAGAAATCGAGGATGACCAACGGACACGTTCGAGCACTTCAAAGTCTCGGATGCAACATAGAGATACACAATTTTACATAAATACTGTGTCATGCAGGAAGTCTAACTAAAAAATGCTGAGAGTTCACAGCAGGGGTTTGTAGATTCAAATAAATAGCTGAAAACAAAGATAGGAAAACTGTAGAGTGCAGAACAGTTAATAATGTTAGGCTTGACTACGGCGTGTGAAGCCTTGCAGGTTGTCGTATGCCACTAGACCCCCTTGAAAGCGACCGTGACAGCGTGTCAGTAGAAAACATTTGGAGTGCTGATGAACTGAAGTCACAAAAAGCATCAAGGATGTGTGGACATTGAAAACGGTTGTTTAGTATGGATAAATCTGGCATTTCGTTCCACTAATGGTTCACAATAGCTGTATGATCACAAAATGTGATATTTCAACAAAACAATCTAAAGCTCCATGTCCTAGCAGAGAGACTTTAGAGAGCTGAACTGAGTAATTTGTCTAACAAGCAACAAGAATGGACAGTACTGATGTTCACTGCAGGTATGGACTAACAGATTGTATTGACAGTTCTCAGAGCTTCCCAGGCCAACACAATTTCCACTAGAGGAAAACAGACCATCTGCACACAGCTTAACTGTCCCTCATTAGGACAGACCATGCTCTGTTTAACCCCACACCGAAACGCACGCCTCACCTGCTCCCTGTTTCTGTTTGCATCCCTTCCTTGCCTTTTCTCTTCTAAATAGACTCCTTCTCTCCCTATTATTTAGCCTTATAATGATTGTTTAAACATATCATCCTCACAAATAAAGATTCAGTATTTGCACACGCATCCAGGAGACTAAAGGGGTGATCTCACTGGACTTTCATTCCATTGAATTCTTTTCATACGCATGCAAATTCGGGAGACCGGAAACATAAACTCATATTAAGAAGTTTCGCATTTTGCTTTGCTCCAAAGTTCAATTTGGTGAATTTTGCCCAGCAAATCCATATCATGTTAAAGGGATAGTTCGCCCAAAACTGAAAATTACCCCACACTGAAAAAAATTATACAACATTTTTTTATGGTAAGTGGTTGCAAACAACTTATTTTAGCTACATTTACATTAAAACAAATTTAAAAGTTAGTCAACTCAATTTTTTTATTTAAATGTAGCTAAAATAAATTGATTGCAACCACTTTACCTCAAAAAAACATTTAGTAAATTCAATTAATCATTTTTTCAGTGCATGATTTACTCACCCTCAAACCTTTAATGATGGATTTATGCACTTTATTTTGCTTCAAAAACTTTTCACTGCCATTATAAAGCTTGGAAGACTAACTAAATTTGTTTTATGTAACTCTGATTGCATTTGTCTGAAAGAAGAAAGTCATATACACCTAGAATGGCTTGAGGGTAAGTAAACATGGGGTCATTTTCATTTTTGGGTGATTTATCCCTTTAAGACATGTGACCAATAGATGAACGATACATGATGTTGTGGCCTCTTAGCTCAGGAGTGTCAAATTCTGCTCTTGGAGGGCCAATGTCCTGCAGAGTTTAGCTCCAACCAGCTGCAACACACTAAAAAATGCTGGGTTAAACACAACCCAGCGCTGGGTAATAAATGGACAAACCCAGCGATTGGGTTGTTTTGACCCAGCTGTTGGGTTACTGCCCAGAAGGTTGGTTTAAACATTTAACCCAACTGTTGGTTGAAAACAACCCAATCGCTGGGTTTGTCCATATGCTGAGATGTATTTAACCCAGCATTTTTTAGAGTGTGGATGTTTCTAGTGAGTCTGAAGACCTTGATTAGCAGGTGCAGGTGTGTTTCATTATGGTTGGAGCTAAACTCTGATTTGTTTTTGTCTATGAACGTCAGTGAGAATTTGTGCTCCATTCCCCCTTTTTATCCTTCTAAAAAAAAGACAGTGCCACAATGTGTATTGAGCTCTGAGAACGAAATGTAATGAAAAATTGATTAATTTACCCAATATTTGTGTATGCCTAGCACAGCAACATGCTAACGGCAAACTCTACTGAAATCAACTCAAGTTTTCTGAGTTCCTGTTTTTGGAGAGCATTTCATATCATACACTAACGAGTTTCCATTTCCATGTCGCTGCCTATAGGAGTTCACTAGGTTTTGGAACAGAGCTATTGGGTGGGTGTTCTTGCTGCAGAGATAATGGAAAAACACACAGAGACTGTTCAAACCTCCTGTGAACAGGTCTGTGGGGGGTCTGTGTCTCACACACTGTAAGCAGTATTGAGGGGGTCTAACAAACACACACTGTAAGGTGTGTGAGGGGGTCTGTCTCTCAGAGGACGTCTGTGACAAAGAGAAAAATATGCTGATTTGTGGAATTTAAGGGAGGAGACAAACACAGCAGCTCAGCACTTTTAGGATCCTGCCTTCCTCTCTGCCTATGCCTAATGCTGGTGACAACAAAACACACACACTCATACATTACGACACACAAAACAAACACTTACTGTACAGCCACACAGAGCGATACAAACTCACACGTACACTGGCCATAGTCAGAGGTGCTCTGGGGCTGTAATAAGATTTAGTCACAGTGCTGGGTCAGTTCTCAGCCATATTGGGGTCACAGATGTGGTTGTCACCTTGGCCCCTCATCCATAATTCAGCGTTTTAATATAGCTCCACCTCCTCTGTCCCGCTCTTGAGGGCTTACAAGCCACCACCCGCGTCTCTTCGTCTGTTTCTTCCCTCAACCTCACTTTCCTTTTCTTTTTCTTTGTTTTCCCTGACACAGGCTGACAGTAGCTGTCCATTTGTTGAGAGCAGTTGGTGTGAAAGGAGGTGTTTGATAGCCGGTAGGACGTCGCGTTGTTCTCTGGCCTACGCAGTCGTTCTGCCTCTTATGCGCGACGAGAACAAAGCAAGGTGACACTTTGACAGCATCCTTCGCTCGTCTCCTCCATCACACTCGCATTATAACAAAAGAAGGAAAAGAGAGACGCACACAGTCAGCAACCCCTCCCCTCTATCTCCTCCGTCCCCTCTCTCTATCCATCTCTATTTCCCCTCTATACTGCATGTTTGTGTGTGTTAGGTGAGGAGATAAGGACTCAGGGGCAGGATCATCAGTTCTGATGTAGTGACTCAAAGCCACATCCATCAGGACACAAAGGCCGTCAGTCACCATAATGGAGAAAAGTGTGACAAATTCACTAATGAGCTTTACAATGTGACCTAGACGGAAATTCAGTGGCATCCACTCAGGATGAGACGGATCTATACAGCTACTAATGTAGGTAATAATGGGTAGGGTGGTGCAGTGAACAAATCTGGGATGGAAAGCAAAAGGTTGAAGGTTCATGGAAATCCCTGTGCTTCTAATGATCTGGAACGAATTCAAATGATCTTTAAACATGACTAAGCACATATTCATTGTCTACAATGCTTATTTCTCAGGTGAAATAGATTATAAGTCATAAAAATGAAAAAATATACATGTTATTTAAAGAGATAATTAACCCAACAATGAAAAATTCTGCCATCATTTACTCATCCAACCCTGCATGAATTTCTTTCTTCTGCAAAACACAAAAGATATTTTGAAGAATGGTTTGTCCAAGACAAAGATAACGATCAAAGTGCGCACATTCAACAGGCCAAAAGCTCAATGCGGGAGCTCAACGACAAAAAACTGCACACAGAAAAATCAAAATTGGCACACCACAGCTCCAAAAAGTAGAAAAATATTTATTATGTTCTCACCACAGGTGAAATTTCGAGCCTAAAAGCTCTTCATCAGAGGACCAAGACAAATAACTGTTTATCTAATGAAAGTCAGTGGGGTCCAACATTGTCCAATATTGACTTTCACTGTACAAATAAAAACAGTTGAAACAATCTTCAAAGATCTATTTTTGTGTTACGCATACAAAAAAGGTACAAAGTTGTCACTCGGGGAGTACCCTAAGTTACGAAAGCTAAAAAATACATCCTTGTACCTTATTTACCCCTTAATGGTACATATTAGAACCTTAAAAGTATACTAGTACTTCAAAAGTACATATTAGTACCTAAAGTTTACATATAAGTACATTTTGAGAGGGTACCACCCCAATGACAGTTTTGTACCTTTTCTCTGAGTGCAAGAGAGAGAGTAAATGATGGCAGAATGATCCCTTTCAGCCAAACACACACACAATAAATGCATCTTGTCCAAACATCAGATTCAGGCATGCCTCAGTACCATCCTACCTCTGTATTCCGTATATGGTATTTTTCAGGTTTCAGACAGCCTGAACCTCAGTCTGAACCAACCCTACAATCACATCCCACACACAATAGCTAAACCGTGGAAGATCAGTCACTGTGTTCTGCGAATGTCTGGGGGTTCTCAGAGCTCTCCAGAGAACCAGAAATAGGCCGGTGATTGTGCCTAATCTCACCTACCTTTAAATGTCATTTGAGTCTGAGAGAAAGAGAGTGAGAAAGAAAGAGAGAGGGTGGTGGGGCTACAACCTACCTACTCACACTGCCATTGGCAATTAGTGTCATGTGGGAGTGGGATCTACTGAGCCTAGAGAGATAAAATTATATATATTTCACTTTTTCATTCAGCATGGTTTTGCCATAGCTTTAGTTATCTTTATGAATATGTTCACGGGATAAACAGAAATTCATCTGTAATCGCAAACTGATGGGTACATACTGTAAGCATCAGATACAGTCAATAAGGAGTAAAGTAGAGTTGCAATCAGAATACTAAGACTACATGATGGACGGGTGGATGGATGAATGGGTGGGTAGAGACATGCAGGTAGACATACAGGTGGATGGATGAACTGATGGATGAAGACAGGAAATGGACAGATGGATAAATGGATGGAAAATGGCAGACAGACAGACAGAATGGATGAATGGATGAATGGATGAGTGAATGGATGGAGACAGACAGATAAATGGGTGGAATTCTGTTTTTATTCACAATTTGTACAGTGTCCCAACTTTTTTGGAATCGGGTTTGTAAATACATACTGTAAATTATGATAAAATATTAACAGCAAGCTACTGCTCAGTCTTAATGGTATAATACAGTATGTTTTTTAGTCTAGTCAGACGTGTGACGTTGTTGCTTGAGCCCGCTCATAACTCATATGAGCAAAACCATGACGCATCAACTCCCATCAACAGTCAAGAGTTGTGCACTCATGCAGGTTTAAAATGACTGATCTACAATATTTTATTAACGAGAGAAAGAAGAATAAGAAGCAGAATTAAAGATGATTTTTGTGAGCTGCCAGCATCGAAATGGACGGCGCATTCACCGGCTTGCTTTTCTATTCGTCGACTAAGGTAATTGGTAATTTTTATCAAAGTCAGTTTTATAACAGAGCAAATAGAGGGTGCATGCGAGGACAGAGACCATCCAAGCAGTTACAGAGAGAGAAAGACAATCAGAGAAACTGTAGACAGAGAGAACAGCTGTAGGGTGACTGCAGAGCTACAGGGAGACAAGAACAGCCGGAGAGACAGGCAGTCATCATCCGAGCAGCTGCAGGGAGTGAGAAGGTCAGATCAGTCGCAGAGAGTTACAGAGCAGCTGTTTGGGAGACAGACAGAGAAGCCAGATAGAGACGTGGCCAGGGAGGTGGTGTCGCTACACCTGGGAGACATGGAACATCCCCGTGGGTGTCTGAATTTGAATATGAATGTCTTTCCTGATTCACAACAAGGGCAGTGACAGGGGCACTTTCATCTGCGGCGAGCGCGTATGTGCGTGCGCATCGTACCGTGCATTAATCACAGGGATGCTCGAGCACCTCCACCAATCCAAACACACCGACCTTCAGGTTACAAGAAAGACATTAGGGCTGTCTATCCTCTCAAAAGAGGGGGGAGAAAAAGCTTTCAAGGTAATGAAATTCTGCCATAAGTTAAATAAAAGACTTGTGAGGACAGGCCTGAGCGAAAATATATATTAAAAAAAAGTCAGGGTAGATTAAATTGGATCTACCCCCCCCCCCATCCTTTCTTTTAAATTAGGCTTAAGTGCGTGTGTGGCGTATTTCTTCTTTCTCAGGATAACAGCATTACCGTCCAGAGTGAATAGAATAATTTCCAAACCAATTAACCTCTGACAGAACGGATGAGTGGACAGGAATGAGAGCAAGTGAGGAGAAAGAGTGTGTGCAGATGAGAGAAAGGCTGATATCTTTGAGGGAAAAAAAGAAGAAAAAGGGGAAAAGCTTTGCACAAGGGGACAGAGTGAGTGACAGGGGTCTTAGATAGTGACGGGACCGGCATGACAGCGACAGTTAGACTGCGGCGTGAGCTAGAAGGAGGTAGAATATCAAATGATCGCCTCCCCCCAATCAGTTTCCCCTCCGCCAGCCACAGTGCGCTGCTAGCATTAGTATTTGACATTAGTGTGCGCCCTGCTCATTCTCTATGCTGAGGAGTGTTTGGCATCCAGCTGCTATGGCTCCATTTAGTTAATTAAAGGCTCCATTTAGATCTGCAGCCTCCTGGCTATGAGCATGTCAATCAATAGCAGCTCTGTGGCTCATGGTGGGGCAGAACGACTGATCCAACACCCCCCAGCCCCGGTGCATCTCGCTCCTTCGGCCAAAGTCTGGGCTCTCAAAGGTGCCCATCTTTAAGTTCAAATACATCAATGACTGCAACTCATGCAGCTTCCATATTTCTCCATATAAATGGCATGGACAGACTCTATTTATTCAGGGCTGGAAGGAGAGAGAGAGCTGGAAAAAGCATCATCAGTCATTCAGAAAACACAATTTTCAGACTTCCCAGCATTTCAAATCATTTTGCCTTCGCGTTAAACCCCTGTAGATCTGGAGCGCTGTTGCCACACAAATATCGTGTCAGTTTGAAGATTCTGACATTCAAATCTTCAAATGCCCTTCTGTAAATTACCCACAATGCCTTGCTGGAGTTATTCCAGGCCATTACATTAGGCAGGTCTATGAGCAAATATACAGTGGCTGATCGATAAAACACATTTCTACCAGCAGCCCATAAGTAAAATTAATTAAGCGCTTACTCTCCATTCCCAAGAGAGTGGTCTTTTATTTTCATTCCTCTGTTTTTTTTATTTTTCGCCCCCTTGGATAATTGCGGTTAGGTTCCATGACTAGTTACAGACTATAGCGGGAGGGTAAGTGTTAAGCAGGGGGTTCAAGGTTTGGTTGGTTAGCATGGGCTGTTACTGTTTTCACCATAAATGACATGGTAATGCATTGTTTTTTACTTACAAAACACATGAATTTGACAGCATTTTACAGTAAAATCACATAAATGTGATGTTAAACCATTTACAGTTTTTTGCTTATTTTGTGATCTGTAGAAGCAAGAAAATCATACAGGTTTGGAACAATATGAGAATGCAGGCAACTACCAATGACAGGGTGTTTTTGCAAAGAGATTGAAGGCATCTAAGGAGCTGGTCTTCTCTTCTCTCTGTATTTAAACAGGTGTACGTGTCCTGCCAGGTCTATAATGAGGCTGCTCCTGGATTCCAAAGTGGACTGTGGGATTAACTCCTTAGAGTAATACCTCTCCTTGGACGGGTCATATAGCTGTCAGGAGAGGGTCTGTGCTACATAAGGTACCGCCCATTAAAATGCTAATGTGCAGATGGAGATAAAATAGAGGGGAAATAAAAACACCCCACCTCAGCGCTGTGTCTGCAGTGTTATGCACACTGACACACACTTACGCATACAGGTCTTCTCCTCCCCCCCTCCTCCTGACATAATTCAATCAGGGAATTGAATGGATGAGATCGCTTACCCTCTCTATTTCTTGAAGCACTTGATCAGATTAATTGATTCCCCCCCCCCCCCCCCACCCTCCCCAGTCAGCAGCATGATAGATGGAATCAAGTTTACATTGATGTTTTCTATGAAATGCTTCTTCGATTTTACACCCATGTCAAAATTCTGAGCAAAAAAAAATGACAACATAAGAAGAGAAAAAAGTAGAACACAGAAAGACTTGGAATAACTGATAAAGGTGAAGGATGACATGGATGCATGGACACTTGTTCTTATTCAGAAGAGCCTGTGGTCTGAATCATGAATCAAATGACTCTTATAAGCCATTAAAAAGGCTCAAATGTATGAGTTAATGATTTTAATCAGTTTAATGAATCAATCACTGTGTGAATCAGTTCTTGACTTACTCACTGAGCCACAAGTCATCAACAACACTAACAAAAGAAAGCAGGCTACTAAAAGAATAAATAATATAATCATTAAGGTGCCAGAAGTGAAAAACAGAATCATAAACAGAATCATTAAATTCTTTACAGGCTTGTTCACACCAACACAAATGTTCAGCACGAAAATTCTGTCCATTTTTAATGCAAATATTACTGGTTGGCAAGGGTTTTTTTTGCAGTTCAATGGAAAAGAAAGATTAGAACAAAAAATCTGTTGCATTAACAGCATGCAAATGTTTGTGTGGGTCTAAACAGATTCATTAACAGCCCTAAATTCACATTTAAAATGTTTATCGCACCAAATTTTCACACTGAATATTCATCTTGTTGTGAACAATCCTTACAGCTAGTTCACATTGCCCCAAAAATAAATTTTTAACTCAACCTGTTTATTCAGTGTTTGTTGGGTCTTGGGAAGCTTGAGCAGTCCGGTGTAATTTTCCAAAAATGCTGATGCAATCTGACGTCATTGTGATGACGTAACAGTTCCAGTCAACTCAATAGAACCAAATGAACAGAAGAAACAGGCTTTTCAACTGCAATTAATCAACATTTTTGTAAACGCAATAAAGCATGTTTTAGGGATAGAAAAAAGATGTGCTGTGTATTTAGCATTAAATAATAAAATGTGAACAATGCATGCAGAAAGACAGGTTTGTTGGGGATCTGCCAGATATCAGTGACCACAACATCAGATACCTCTCTCTCCTCCTCTCTCTCTCGATGGAGAAAACACTTTAGAACACCATAAAATTGATGGACTCTTCTGATAGCAGCAGGACCATGTGCACGAGATGCACAAACGAAAGAGTGAGAGAGAACGAGAGAGACCTCCTGCTTACTCTTATCAGTCTACTGCACATGTTCTTAACACACAACATGTCAAAGCTTTAAAGGGGTCATATGATGCTTTTTTAAAAATCATTATTTTGTGTATTTGGTGTAACAGAATATGTTGACATGCTTTAATGTTCAAAAAACACATTATTTTTCAAATACTGTACATTATTTTAGGTCCTCTATGCCCCGCCTCTCTCAAACGCTTCGTTTTCTACAAAGTCCCTCCTTCCGACAAGCGCAGTCTGCTCTGATTGGCCAGCTGACCCAGTGCATTGTGATTGGCCGAACACCACAAGCACTGGTCGGAAATGTAACGCCCCTTACCATCTCTCTCTCTCTCTCTCTCTCACACACACACACGCACGCGCACACACACACACACACATGATGCGCAAAACTCAGCATTTGAACAGTCAATAGCAAATACTTAAACTAATAACAAAACAGTAGCTGATTCAGAAGCACCAGATTGTCATAGCAAAGTCAGAATTACCTCCTCTCCTAGGTTCACGAAACGGTCGTCCATAAAATGCATTGCTGTTCTGTTGTAAGTAATCTTAAAGATTCCTAAATGCATCTACTTTCGGAAGGACAAATAAAGTGCTTTTGCTTTCACCTAGAAACACACAGCGTCTCCCTGACATGGCTGCTTCAACACTAACTGCGGTTACTGAAACCACGCCTTCTTTCTTTGCGTGAACATTTGGGCGGCATTATACTAATATTGCCACACAGTGAAGTAGATATCTGGGGGCGTGTTAGAACGAGCGGTTTTAGGGGGGCGTGGCAGAGTCTTAACTTTGATAAAGAATATCTCTTTGGTTTTGAGACTTTAGTCTTTGCAACTTCAGGGATCTTATCTATGCACAATCAGCTTGTAACACTCCAAAGAGAAAGGAAAACTTGAAATTGCATCATATGACCCCTTTAACTGCGGAGACACCACGAGTGAGAATTGTGAGGACTCCTAGAAAAAAAAAAAAAATATCAGTTCTCTACTTCACATCTCTGTGCATTCAAACGCTGTCCTTGACATTTAAACAGCAGAGTCTGTTCTCATACATCAACACACACGTACACCTCCTCCCTGAATACACACACCTGAATGCTCACACATGAGCAAAAACTCAATGTTTAAAGATGCAAACGCACACAGTAACGCACGAAAGGGCCATTTTCTAAAGGACCATGTATACCATGAAGTAGAAATACAGGGAGGTATGGAGAAAAAGTAAAAGGGGAAACACTTTAAAACGCCTGCAGGAATGCACTGCTGCTCCCTGCTGCACAGAGAGGGGGATACACACTCAGAAGGGGAGACGAGATGAGATGAGATGAGATAAAAAGAGACAAAGATATAGATATTAATAGATATTGATTTAAATATAAGGAAACATCATCGTTGACCATCCCTGGTGTAAATAAGGGGTCAATGACAAATATATATTTTTTTTTTTATCGATTTTAAAATACTAAATTTTTCAAATTCTTACAGAAGCACTGTTGTTTTCAAAAAAAAGTTATACATTTTTCAAGAAAAGTTTACATTTAATAACTCTAAATGCCATGTGGTAAAACCATCAAATAAAAAGTAACATAATTTTCCAACTCTGAAAACATTTGCGTGCACACATCTTAATCAAAGTGTACAAATTCATTTTATATATATTATACAAAATATATATATATAATATATATATACACACACACAATATATTATATATATATACACAAATATAATGAATTATTAATTAATAAATATCCTTATTTGAAATATTAAGATTTGAAGAGTCGCACCACTTGACATTTTACGTGCCAAACAAATCTTTGTCTTAAATTGTGTGATATTTTATGAAACTTTTTGACCTTGACACAGTAAAGAATGTGCAATAAGGTACATAATATCATATTGCAGTAACGTCACCACAAGCACATATTTCCAATGAGCCTGTGTAGATTAAATCACATGACTTTGATTTTGTTGACAACAGTTTTAGCAAATAATATTAAGCAGAGAAGCAATTTTGTTGAAATAGTTTTCATTAAGAAATAATAATAAAAAGATTACGTCAAAGTACTTCGGTTTTTTGTTTTTGTTAAGAATTTAATTTTCTTTCTTTATTACGATATCAGGATATTTTTATTTCATGCCCCCTAAAAATAGCAAACTGAATTTAAATTCAGAAGAAAAAAAAATGCTTATAAAAAATTGGAGGTATTCAAGCCAATGTATATATAAATTGCTCTTAAGATATTTTTTAATAAATGAATAGATTCAGGGTGCCATATCATTGATCCAATGACAGATCTGCATGATTAAACCACCTGGACAAAAAAAAAGACTCTATTACAGACTTTGCTCCCTCTCTTTTAGACGGATTGATCTGGTCACCGTATCTTGAACTATTGCCCCAAAGGTTCCTCTGTGCTTACACAGCTGTGCCCACATACTTCATGTAATAAACTAGCCTTTCATACACGCATGCACTGCTTCCACTTCCACCTAACATACACCTAATGAAACATTTATAAATGGTCTCAACCCAAGCATGACCTCTAAGTGACCTGGTACTGCATATATTACAGGGGTCACTGAGGGCACGGTTTTACTCAAGCATACGTGTATCATATTTACAGAGCGAAGGCGTGTAAATACTGCGTGTGAAAACCAGAATCAAATCAACAGCGGCATGAGAAAGAAAATCAATAAGCATTACAGATGCATTAGATGTGACAGCTACAATTTCATACACCACTTCCTGTCGGCTCCCAGCAATTTCATAACAACACAAAGAAAACGAGACATTATTTTTTCAAAAGCATAGGAAAATTCATTTTGAAATTTGCTTTTAATAATTCATGCCGAGGCTTTCAGAGTTTTTCCAACCAGGAAAAAAGAGAAATACTCATGAATGAGAGAGAGGTGAGTTGTGCCTGTCAGGCACTGTACTGATTCCTCTGAATTAGTGCAGACAGCAGGTTAACACTGATAATACTACTGCTGACCTTCATGAAATAAACACTATGTCTAACCAGCAGGCGCACACAGAGACTCGTGACAGTCTGCTATTAGGTCAACCACAGCTACAAGCTGTATCACTACGCAACTGTAGCGCAGAGGGGACAATGAGCATCACTCTGATTGATCAGGGCTCTTTATCTTTTCCAAGCATAATACTCACTCTCTCACACACATACTTTTGTGGTTTCTATCAAGAAGGGAATTTTGTTTACATATACAATACAGTGCCAAGGTCTTAGGCCACAAGTATTTTCACAAACTAAAAAAATAGTTTAAAGTCATTTATTTCTATCTTTTGCTGTAGAGAAATATCAGTTTACATTTCCAAACATTCATTTTTCCATTACATGTAATAATACAGTGAGTTTTGTTTGCACAAGGAGTGTATATCTGATATCACCATTACCATCACCATCATCTCCGAAATGCTTCAAGAAATCCAACCTGCAAAGCTACCTGAAAAACTATGCACAGGTGTACCTAGGGCAAAAGCTGCTTTAAACGTAAAGGATGGTCACACCAAATGTTGCTTTAATTTAGTTAATAGAAGTTGTTAATTGATAAATGAAATTTATTTATGACATTATTTGTGACGGCATCCTCATTTGACAGCATTTTACACAAGTGCCTAAAACTTTTTACAGCACTGTAGCTTTGCAGGTAGGTCTCTTGAAGCATCTTGGAGACGTTGGCACAGTTCTTCTGGATTTAGTCTGTCTCACTTTGTTCTGTTTCTTCATGTCATTCCAGACAGATCAGATCTCTGTGTGGAGCACTGGCTGTTGTCAGACTCATTGTGCAAACAAAAATCTCACTGGATTATTACAATTATTGGCAAAATGAATACATAATACATAATGGACACATAATTAGCAAAAGATAGAAATAACTGACTTTAAATAATTTTTTAGATGGTGAAAATACTAGTGGCTTAAGACTTTTGCACAGTACTATATATATAAATAAAAACATTTCTGCGCTTTCACTTTTTCATTAATAAGTCAATGACGTGGTGCTCATTTCTTTTTCTTTTTCTTTTGTTTTATATGGATCTATTAATTCATTTAAAACACTTATATGTATTGGGAAAAGTTGCTTTATCACAATTTGTATTAGGGAAAAATGCTATTCATGCCACATTCAATGGAATCATAAAGCTGACGACCAAGAACGGTCTACTTCAGGAAATTAGTATCTAAATGACAAGTAAAGAAATCAGCTACAGTTTGTTTTGTATGTGAATAGCTATATCTACAAGTGATGTGTACGGAAAGCTGATAAATATATTGCACTACAAAGACAGCAGAGCAAAAGTTGTTTTTAAATACCTTCCATGCGATGCGGTTGCCTTTAGAGTCATGTTCCAGTGCGATGGGAAAGTCTCCACGCTCATAGAACTTACGGAAGGCAGTGGGTTTAGCTGGCCTCTCTCTGAAAGCCCCTGCAGCTGGAGGGCCCACCACCTACAGGACACAGAGAAATAAAGCCTGTTAGATGCTGTGTCATCAGAGTGAATGGCAGTCTGAAAACCATCACAGAAAATGAAATGGTTTTGATCCTCTTTCATCCCAATGTAAATCTGCACTCTGTCTGATGTCAGAGGAAGCATCTATCTGCTTTACAGCGACACGCTACAAACCATCAATTATTCACAATGTCTGCCTCATATAATTCACATCTAGCAGTTCACACAAAGTACATATTAGCAGTATAAATAAACTGGTGCATTCGCCACAACATACAAGATCGTGACAAGCTAAAGAAAATTAAATGAGAGTTGTTTATTCGGGAACACAGTTGAACTCGTGAAGACTCCAGCAGTGAGAATGTGGCAGCCCAGGGCTTTGCTCCAGGCTTTGGCATAAACTCTGACTTCATCTGAATAAAATCACACAGAGAGTCACCCAGTGATGCTGTTTTGCTTAATTGCTATTGAGCTTAATTGCTATTGGTTGTTCAAATTTAAATTAATGCATAAAGCTAATGGTTAACAAACAACTATGCTAATGTGTTTATATGAGAAACATGCTTTTGGCACAATAATACATATCTTGAAATGCTTTACATATCTTCTCTGTGGTCACATCAAAGTTTATTTGCAGGAATGAATCAGTGTCTGTAAAATAGAAGTTGGTTGACATAGTCTTGTTATAAACATGAATTATGGACACTAGCTGTTTTACTAATTTGGTGTTAGCTGATTTTGAGCTCACTGGTTCAGTGAGTTGAACTTGAAAATGAATTGGATCAGTCCAATACGTGAACAATTATAACCACAAGCAAAAATAAAAGACACTTTCAAACCAAGCAGCCCTCTGTCAGTCAACATGGCAAATCTGTTGCACAATCTGCATAGGAAAAAAATTTTCTCACATAAAATTTCAGAAAGCGTGGATTCCTATTGAAATTACTACATTTCACCCACAAAAATTTGATTAACATCAGAAAACATGACTTCGTATTTAGCGGCCATTTACACAGAATGTGTTTTTGAATTCCGCTGCACTGATTATCCATTGTTTTTTTCTATTATAAACATGCCGTGTTTGACCGTTGCATTCAGGTCTTTTACAGCATCTCATGCATAATACAGCATTCTAAAAATGTGGCGCTCAAGTTCAACTTTCAAAATACGTTTTTTTTTTTTTTTCATTCAACTACCCTGTGTCTCACGATTTTAACATCAAAACACATTGTGAATAGCTCTTTAAACTGCTCTGATCAAACTTAAACCAAAACAAAAAGCAAGCAAACCAAGCAAAATGATCCGATTGAAAAGATCTCAAAAGAATTATTCATTTACTCCTCTCACAAACTTTCATGAACATTCCAAGAACAATTAGGGAAGTTGTCACCATTATTCAACAAATAATGACTTTGATCTGTTTCTCTCACAAAGCTTTTGTATGACTTCAGAAGACTGAATAATGACTGGAATAATGACTATTCATTTTCGCGCAGAAAATTCATATTCATATTCAATAGCTTCAAAGAGGCCTATGATAAGATTAAATCTGGTACACAATGTTTAGTGGTTCAATAATTTATTTAATGTTAAATAAATATAAATATTAATTATATAAATATAAATATTAATTTATATGGCAGCAGAATCTTAACAGATAACATTCAGCCTGTGATGGACGGGAAGGAAGTAAATGTTCTCCACACAGTGATGGTCAAGTGAGCACTTCCTGTGAGTGAAGGAAGATGATGACAGCAGAGTCCATTCTATCTGCCGTTAAACCGAGAACACACACACTCATCTGGGGAATGAGTTGAGTCCTCAGCCATCTCTTTCTATGCAAGCTGTGTTTCAATCACTGGAAACCGCTCTACCTCAGAGAGAGAGCAGCTCATTAATCCTCAGGCTGACTTCGCATTGGAGATGGTGTAATTCCATGAAGGTGATCAATCACCTGCCCAAGCTGAGGCCACATCTCTCTCGCTCTCTCTGGGCTCCTAAACTGCTTCTGAGAGCCTCTGATGGATGCTTGGTGAGGGGCTGCAGCTCTCCGCTCGGGCAGGTGAAACCCGCATTAACATTTCCACTGCTCTCTCTTGCCTCCTACTCTCACAGGACACACTCCCCTGACAATATCATTCAATTTCTGATAATGTATGTGTGTGTGTGGCTGGTGACTCACCAGGTTTAGAAGAAAAAACAGAGGCTGCTCTGATAAGGTCAGACTTCACACAACCGCTGCAGGCAACTAAATTACCTCCCTTTATTCATGGAGCATTCACCTCCACACTCCACACACATACTCACCGATCCACCCACTAATACACATACACACACAACCTGAAGGGAAGGTCCCTTAGAAAAGTCACCAAAGCACCAAAATATCAGAGTACGTGATGGCTCGTCTGTTTATCTATTTATCTGAAATGAGTGGTACAATTCACTGTAGATGAAAATGGGGAAATATGAGCATAAGTTGTTTGAAATTGTATAAATGTCCACAAAACCATAAAGGCTTTTCCCTCATTCTGCAACTTTATCTCCTACATAATGTTCCTAATTATACGAGACAGACGGACATTATATAACGTTTACACTGGAAGTGTGAGAATTTAAATGAGAACAACAGCCTTCTGTGATGGTGATAAAACTCTGAAATAACACCAATATCTTGTTTATTCAAAGAGGACATCTGACTTCACCTTTCTTCAGTGACATGCTAAACATACACTTCTGTTCAAAAGTTTAGGGTCTGTAAGATTTTTTTTTTATTATTACTTTTAGACACTGAAAACTGGAGTAATGACTGCTGAAAATTCAGCTTTCCCATCACAGAAATAAATTACACTTGGTATTAGTATTTCACAATATTCTTATTTTTTACGATATTTTTAATCAAATAAATGCAGTGTTGGTGAGCTGAGACTTCTTTCAAAAACATGAAATCATTCCCAACCCAAATTTTTAAAGGCTAGTGTAGTTTTAACATAAAATATAAGCTAATAGATTTTCATTTGCTGTTTGTTAAACAAATACAGCAATGTAGATGTGTTCTAATTGCCTTTAGCCTATTAATGATCAAATGTGTGTAAGCAAAATCTGACATTTTGATATTCTTCTCTCCTCGTCTTTCCTTTTTTGGGGAGAATAGGAAATATGCAAATTAGAGATTTTTTTTTTTTTGCCATCAGGGGAACCTGAGCCTAAAGTCGTGTGTAGAGCTTGATTTAACACTCCTCCCTGCCGGTACACTCTTAAAAATAAAGGTGCTTCACGATGCCATAGAAGAGCCATTTTGTCTAAATGGTTCTATAAAGAACCTTTAACATCTGAAGAACCTTTCTGTTTCACAAAAGGTTCTTTGTGGCGAAAGAAGGTTCTTCAGATTATAAAAAGGTAAGAAAGAGATGGTTCTTTAAAGAACCTTTGACTGAATGGTTCTTTGTGGAACCAAAAATGGTTCTTCTATGGCATCGCTTGAAGAACCTTTTGAAGCACCTTTATTTTTAAGAGTGTAGCCTGCTGAATGCTAGTGAGTGTGTTGCCCCTGTGAGGAGACAGAGCTCAACTGAGTCACTCCTGATTCTGATGAAAAATGACAACACACGGGCAAAGACGCCAACGCTCACTGTGGAGAACAAAAGAGAACGAGGGATGAAACTAACATCATGTGTTAAATTATGAATAAGTTAAAGATAAAAAGCTTGAAAATGGCCACACAATGCTGATTTTCTTCAGACTGTAACAAACTCTTGTACAAAACCTAAATAAATGTATTTTGACTTCAGCTCGGCAGCATACTGTACAACAAAGCAACCAGCTTTCAGTCTTAATATAGCTGATCATACAGTATATAAAGATCACAAACATTTCCACAGCTCTACAAAACACAAATACAAGAAAGCAAAGTGGCCTTTTGTGGAATTTTGTGCTCCTAATGTTTCAACCATGTTTTGACCAAATCTTAGATTGTCTGATTCGGTCTGATACCCTACACTAGTAAAACTGTCCTCCATAATCTTATAATCCTATAAGCATCACATTCACTCAGTGATGCCACAAACATTCACAGAAAATGAAGATGTTGTTTTAATAGTCTTAATCTAAACTTGGATGAGCAATGTAATACATCTGCCATTCCAATTTGTACCAGAATGAGTCTTTTCTGTCCATGTTTACCACACGGTACACTGGCACGAGAAATTAACAAAGACTCAAGGCAAAAATGCCACTGTAAGTGATAATATTGTTCCAGATATTTTAAATGTGGGAGCAAAATGTGCAAAGAAAATATATAATGTATTTAATATTATTTTTTTATAATATGCTATTCTAGGTCTTTTCTATTCTGTCTTGTTATATTATGCCTCTGAACACACCATAGTGATCTGTAGCAGATGATAACTAAATGCCAGTCAATATGAATAAAGCAATTGATATAACTAAAAGCCATAGAATGTCTTATATGGTTAGAAATCATTCCAGGAGGCAAATATTTCTACTTAATAAAAAAAGTAATTTCTAACACACTGTACACTAAACTGTAAGTGCATTGTGGGTAATGTGGAAACCTCATACAGCTGCTGCACATTCAGTCAGTGAAAAATTAAAAGAAAGAATTCTTCTGTTGTGTCGCTTTGCACATGAATGTACAGTAGTGAACACTCTAAATGAATTAGAGGAGGGCATAATTGTGTTTCACACACTACAGGCAGTAACGTTTGTAGCTCTTTGTGTTATGCACACACACACACACACACACACACACATCTGGTCACCGGTGCTGACTTTTTGCTGAGCCAGCTCAATGAATCAAGCACATTGATCAGTCTTGCCACACTTTACATTTACTGCCATGATCAGTAATCAGACCTGCATCTATTCAGGACTGTGCAGACCAATTTAACAGCACTCTAAAGAATAACACCTATGATTGTGAACCATCAGACACATTCCATCAGCACATTCACTGCAATCTACAAAGGCATCTGGACACCTATAAGAGTGTGTATCATTGCAGATGTGTGTAAGCTGAGAGATTTTTTGACTGTTGGTCAGCAGTTCTGTTCAGATTGTTGATTTTATATTGGAACACCATGAGATTATCAAGCCAGAGCTGCGTTCATCGACACAATAAGCTCATAATGTTCGTCATCTTCAGCAGAGATGACCAGATACTGCGTCTTTTGGCTGACAAACACTGAGGCAACATCCCACTGCTGATTTCAAGCTTAACAGCCACCACAAGTTTCATCAGGTGACAAAAAAGAACACATTTGATTATGCATGTATGAATTTAGATGCACAAAATTCACACAAAAAATAAAACAGCTGGCACATTTTTCACAGACACACACACACACACACACACCTGGAACCTCTTGCTGAGATCCAGGGCATATCTAAAGCAGCTGAGTGGGATTTCATCTACAGTCTCTGAACCCAATTTTAAAAAATAAACAAAAATGACTTGTCATTCAAATTTTGTACAGTGCACTTTTGAGTATCAGAAATTGATGTTACAGTAGTTTTAGCTTTTAGTCAGGCTTGAATATAAATTTGTCACCACAATCTGGTCATCTATAATTACAAATACTCAATCAACGTAACTCAGCACACCTGAAACGAGGATAGGTGCATGGGAACAAAATCAAACAAAAAGTTTAATCAAAAATAAGTAACGAACCCGCAAACTTTATTAAACGCAACGTTTCGGTGCACTGACCTAAAGGTGGACCGAAACGTTGCGTTTAATAAAGTTTAAGAATTAGCAAGTATTGATAGTGTGCGGGTTCCTTACTTATTTTCATCTATAATTACAAGAAAGGATGATTATATTCTTTAGACAACTGTTTCACGTCATTAAAAAATTAGCTAGAGCTA
Organism: Sinocyclocheilus grahami; assembly: GCF_001515645.1. Taxonomy (NCBI): domain Eukaryota; kingdom Metazoa; phylum Chordata; class Actinopteri; order Cypriniformes; family Cyprinidae; genus Sinocyclocheilus; species Sinocyclocheilus grahami. The sequence goes on along the minus strand of NW_015505313.1, from coordinate 1,253,539 downwards.
TTTTGTTCATTATTCATTTAGCTATCTAAATGCTCTATTGTTAATTCCATTGAACCGCTGATCTGTGGTTTTTTTTCTTGAGTAATCAGAACAATTAATTGCCAAGGACCAACATCTCAGAAAGCCTAATCATCAAATCTATTGTATCTGCAATTGTTTTAGAGCTAGCCTTTGTGATTAACAAGGGGCATTACGGCTCATTTTCTCAGGAGACAATGGAAACAGAGCAAAAAGAAGAAGAAAAAAAACCTGAATGACAAAATAATTGATTGTAGCAACAAAAAAAAAAGACAACAAATACGATTCAAATCATTTTTCATACATCACATTTCTCTAAAGTAACACTAAAGTAAAGTAACAGTGACTTCACCAGATAAATCATAAAAGCAGATAAAAAAAATGACAGAATACCAAAGAGAATGCAAACAAACTAAACTGATCTCACTCTGAGAACTAACTTCTACTGATTTTGCCACATTTTGCATCGGCAGAAGAAAGAAAACTGGAAAGAGAAAGGAAGACCTACTGTATAGATCATCAGGAGTCCCCCTCAGGTTTTGAAAGGCAACTGTCCTCTTCAGTAAAAGAGGAACCAAACAGTTAAAGGAACAGGTCACCCAAAAATTAAAACGTTTTCATTTACTCACCCTCATGTCATTCCAAACCTGTATAAGTTTCTTTCTTTTGTTGTACTCAAAGAAGATATTTTGAAGAACCAAACAGTTATTGGTCCCCACTGACTTCCATAGTAGAAATACTATGGAAGTCAACTCTGTTTGATTACCAGCTTTCTTCAAAATATCTTCTTTTATGTTCAACATAAGAAAAAAACTCATACAGGTTTGTAATGACATGAGGGTGAGTAAATGATAACAACATTTTCATTTTTGGGTGAATTATCCCTTTAAGTGAGTTTGCCACAGAAGCCTTGCCTACTCTGGAAAAAAAAATCACAATTCCTAATCAAAGTAGGCAATATAAGAGAAGAGGGACATTCCCTTAGAAATACACAAAGACTGCTCTTCAGGAGAGAAAGTCTGCACTGCAGTGTTCAAAGTCTTAAAGATAAAACACATGTTAAAAGATTCAAAGAAACAAAAACATTTAGTGAAAGGTTAGAAAAAAAAAAAACATGTATTCAAAGAAAAGAGATTAAGCAATAAAAGATGTTTTTCTTTTTTGGCTGCCTTGTACAGTAGTTTCCACTAAGTTACTAGTTCAAAGGCTAAGTTTCAAAATGTGGCAACAGAGAAGCCACATTGGAGGCAACATAAAAATATTTAATGCAAGTGGAATGCGTTATATGCAACAACAAAAAAAACTAAAAAGTTGATGTTTGAAGCTAACATTACTTATATGTATTTTATTTTATTTTATTTTATTTAGAACAAATATTAATTAGAAAAATATCAATCTCACACAATTCTCAAGATAGCATCATCACAAAAAATTTTGTTAGATAATCATGAAAACATTTGTATCATGGTCCACAAATGGGTGTAATCTTGGCTATGGGTTACAAACAGAGTGCTGGTAGCTAATGTGGTGCAATTGTTACAGTTGGCTGGAAACCATGAGCCAGTGCACTATCCAGCAAGACACTTAACCTAAGGTTTCTCCACAAGGACTGTCCCTGTAATAAGTGTACAGTAAGTCAATTTGAATGAAATTGTCTGTCACAAGCATCAGCTAAAGAAAGGAAACAGGTTTAGTTGGAGTAATCACATAATGCATCCTTTTGTTATTTATTTGTTTAACCAGTCTCTTCTTTAGCTGATCCAATTCATTTAGGACTCCCAATAGCCCACCCTTCCCAAAAGGTCAGGTCAACATTATGGCGATTTACTTCTTATAGATTTTTAAAGAAGAATGTCAGAGAAAGGACATTGTGCAGTATATTGGCATGATGTGACTTTTGGGTGTATTGATTTCCTCCCAGCCATGTTTCCTCATGTGCTAACAGCATGTAGGCGGTCACAAGGCCTTGAGAGATAACAGTCCATGACACCTGGATCATCCTATGGCTATGACCCTGAACCAGATTCAAGGGCACTCTCTGTCGTACTGTCATTTTGAATCGAGTTCACCGTCTGCTAAATCTTCACATATCCATCTTCAGGCTTCAACAGGCTCATCTCACTCAAACTCTGCATTTCCTTTTGCTCATGATTGTTTCATTAGTTTTTCACTTGTTGGTCTACTTCCAATTTTTCTCCCTCCAGGATCCTATTTGCTTTTGAACCTAAAACAAATCGGTTTGGTTTATTTTTTTCAACTTAGATTTTATTTTCTCATTTTTATTCTGAAAAAGTGATATTGACGTTTTCCCTTCCTGCCAAACGGTTGTAAGTCGTCTTATCTCCAGAGCAGCTAGCATATGTTACGTATTGATTGTCTTTTGTCTGCCACGCGCTAACCGCTATTGACAAACACATCCAATCATACTTTCCTAAGCTTGCTGTCCATAAAGACACAGAATCGAACCCCAATCATGGGTCACAGATGCTATCTAACAGCTTTATCTGAGTCGTGCTCTTACTCTCACTATTTCCTTTCTATACCACTGTCACTCATATCAGCCTGATCTTGGGCATCGACGTCACTCTCACTGAGACACCAAACCTGTTGAAAACTCAAATTTATCTATGATTGTAATTTTACTCATACAAAGCCTAGCGTATTAGAAGGCAGTTAGAAGGCAGACACTATGTATGTTTAGCAGCAAAAGCTGTTTCTGCTGTTATAAAAAATGCACCACGGATGTATCATGAAACAATGAGAACATGAGGAGAACAATGATGGACAGCAAGGTTTTTGCTGAATAATGACTTTGTTATGTGACGTAAATCAGGGTTATATAGATTACGGAAAAAGCATATATCAGCTATTACATCCTGAAATATATTTTTAAATATAGCCAAGATGGCAATTTAACAGAGAACTTAATTTAAAGAGGCAACGTCTTCCAGAGTGCCAATTTTTCTCAATCTCAACACCACAGAAAAGGTCACAGGGAGCCCGAGATTGACATGCGCAAACATTCTTCTGAGTTCTGCCCATTATCCATTCATCTTTAAAGCAGCTTTTCATAACAAGGCGCTTTTGGAGATAAATTATAAAGCGCAAAAGAATCCACAGCTATCTAATTTTAAAGTAAGAAAGCATTTAGAAGTTAGCGTGCATATGCAGCCTCTAAAGTACTAATCCACAGTTTCATGTTGCTATTTGAAATGTGAAATGCACAAGAAAAGTGCCCAGGGAAAGGGGAGAAAGGTGAAAAATTATGCAGGCAATAACATTTCCAGATGCTATGTGTTCAGTCAAGGGCCTTCAGAGCAGAGAGGGTGTTTGATCAATATAGCATCAGTGCTGAGATGCAGCCCTGTGACTAACATCCACATATCCATTTCTCCATCAGACTTGACAAGCGGATGGATGGGTGGACGGAGAGATGGATAGAGACAGACAAGTAAATGGACAGATGGATGGATGCATCGATAGACACACAAATGGATGGATGGAGACTGACAGCTACATGGATGGATGGATGAATGGATGGATAGACAGACGCACGGATGAACAGACAGACAGATGGATGGATGGATGGATGGATGGAGACAAACAGGAACATGGATTAATGGATTGATGAATAGACAGAAGGTACATGGATGGATGGAAACAGTCAGATAAACAGATGAATGGGTGGATTGATGAATGAATTAATTAATTAATTAATTAATTAATGAACGAACGAATGAACGAATGAATGAATGAAGCCACTGGTGGAGAGACACACAGCTACATGGATGGATGGATGAATGGATGGATAGACAGACGCACGGATGAACAGACAGACAGATGGATGGATGGATGGATGGATGGATGGGTGGGTGGGTGAAGAGATGGAGACAGACAGGCACATGAATGGATGGTACAGGTACATGGATGAATGGATGGACGGATGTGCGGACGGACAGACGGATGGATGAATGGAGACAGGATGGATGGATGGAGACAGATGGGTACATGGATGGAAAGAAGGAAGGATTGATAGATAGATGGATGGAGAGTTACATGGATGGATGGATGGATGGATTGAGATAGACAGGTACATGGATGGATCGATAGTACAGGTGGATGGATGGATGGATGGATGGATGGATGGATGGAGACAAACAGGAACATGGATTAATGGATTGATGAATAGACAGAAGGTACATGGATGGATGGAAACAGTCAGATAAACAGATGAATGGGTGGATTGATGAATTAATTAATTAATTAATTAATGAACGAACGAACGAATGAACGAATGAATGAATGAAGCCACTGGTGGAGAGACACATATTAGATTGCAGGTTACTGTTTTGGGCCTCTGGCCCCTCCAGCTCTGAAATAAACAGCTAACAAAACGATTGTCACTGATTGGACCGTGTAAGAACATCTACTGCTCCCTGTAGGGATTTTTACTCTATTTCTTTCCCTTCCGTCCTCCAGAAATGCCTTTCATCCGTAACTTCTTCAGGTTGACTGCCCCCTGGCATGGAAAGGGTGATGCATTTCCCACTTTAAAAGTAGGTGAAGACCTCCACGTGAAAAAATAAAAAATGCTCTTCCACTCATCCTCTGTGGCAGGATAAATGGGAAAGAAGATGGTGATACGAGGCCTTGTATTGATTCAGTTTCTATGGCCACAAATACCTGGCAGCATAATAAGCCTGTGTGCTTCAAGATTCACAGCTTTTAAGGCGTCAAATGGCCTTGCTGTTATCAGCAAATCACGCTGCTCACCACACAGACTGGCTATTCATCAGCGACCACAGGAAAAGACCAGAGAGAGGTAGATATTAATAGTTTTAGAGTCAGATCTCAGGCCAGTGGTGTGTGCTGAAGCGATGCTAAATGTCCAGGAATGTAAGTAGCTGGGTTATGGACGGCCCTTGATGGGGGCTTTGTTTATGACCCGCAGAAAGTAATGAAGTAGCTGTCTGTCCGAGAGTGAAGGTACCTGCCTTGCTGCCCAGTCAGCCAATGACATAACAGACAGAATTTTTATAAGAAAGAAGTTTCAGACAGGCTTCCAAAAGACCAAATGATATAATGTCTAATGATCTAGTGAGCTTAAAAGGTAGCAAAGCAAGTATGTACTGGCTATAATGCTTATTTCTCAGTAGAAATGAAATTTATTTATGAAATAAGTAACGGTATTAAGTTTAATAGTTTTTTGTTTTGTTTTTTTGTTTACTGTGTGGAGACGTGCTGATATCGCGTTTGGTCTCGTTCTGTATCGCGTATCTTGTCAGTGTCTGCACTTGCTTGGCCATTTGTTGCGGACAAAATAAGGAAAGTGTGTCCAGCTGAATTAATTTAGTATTTTGTTAGACGGGTCTAAAAAAGCTTAGTTTACCGCAGCAGCCGTCGCATGACGGCTTCCTCTTGTGAAGACCGAAGAGTGTAAAGACCATCGACTCTACCGTGCGTCTCCACCGAGCAGGGACACCGGCAAAGGATAAGTATTGCTTTTTATTTCTCCTCTTTCCTATTACTTGTTTCGCTTCTGTTTCAGTTTTTATAACCATTTCTTACTATGTGTAAGTAAGTTGTTGTTGTTCAGCATGTGTGTTTGGCAGTGTTTTTTTTTAGGATTACTGATAAACTACTGTCATTTGATTTGTATTATTTGTATTTGTTATTTATTTAAGTTTTTGTTACATTATGTCTGAATGTATTATGTCTGTATAGGTCTTTTATTAAGTTTAATACTTCAACAAACTAAATGGAAATGAAATAATATATATATTGAATTTATAAATGTGTATGTACATATACAGTATATATGTATGTATGTGTGGTTGTACATACACATATGTAGTTGTTTTTTTTGGTATTTTGCTTAGTGTTATGTTAGAATCATTATTATACTCTTATACCTTTTGTTCTTTAATGTTTTGAATTGTTTTTAGCTTTATTTTTTGTTTTTCATTTAAATGTTAAGTTTTGACATTTTGTTGTATGCATTTGTCATTTTTATTTAATCTCTTTATTTTTAAAATGTGCATAGGTAGTATTTATAAAGTTTTAGCTTTTAGTTTTGGATCTGTTTTTAGTTGTTTTAATACAACAACTGATTGCTTCTGTTGTCCTCATTTGTAAGTCGCTAATAAATGACTAAATAAATCAATAAAATAATAGTATTTGGTAGCTTGATGTTAACAAAAAAGATATGGGAAGAAGTATGTTTTTTTCTCTTTGATAAGCCCAGTTTTTTATCTTTAATTATGTGTGATTATATGGCTATCTGCATTTTATAATTTGCATTTAGCACTGTTTTAGTCTTCTGTATGCGACTCTATAAAGTAGATAAAGTTTCAAAGGGGAGAGCAGAAACAAAAAGCAGGTCAAAAGCTTAGGCCCCCTTTCGGATCTCCCGACTGCAACTATATTCCTCTCATCCTATCAGAACATATACCTGTGACCAAATTTTGGGTCACGACCCAGCAGTTGAGAACCACTTGACTAGATGTAACAAACAAGGCTCTTGAAATAAATGTAGGCTACACTTGTAAGTTCATACTCTCCTCTTTGAGACCTACAGAACTTAACACACTCCTGACAGTACAGCCTTCCAGAATGCACAAATATCAAAAAGCACTCCTCTACCAAACCCTCACGTTCACAACAAGCATCAAAGTAAACACTCCCTGGCTGTGTCAGTCATTAATTTACACCGCGAACAGACATTAAAAAAAATGAAGTAGAATACAGAATGACATGAAAAAATATTCCAGTCTGCCTGCCTCTGTCTCTTTCTGGTGCAATCACTAACAGTAATGAACGGCATCGTGTAATCGGTAAGACAGAGCTCGAAGATGAACTGCTGGTGAGTTTGACAGGAAACGTATGTGTACGTAGATCTTTCTCATTTTTTTAAAATCTGTGTGCACATGGAAGCGCACACGCCGCAGATTGGATGACACGCTTTGTTGTATAACAAACTTTGCAGAGCTTTCCACTGCATTGCATTTCTAAGCAGAAGGAGAGGTATAGGAGATATTAAACATCAGAGAGAGAATGTGACTGTTGGATGAATCAGCCTCTGACTCTTCTACCTATTACACACATAATGAGCAACACACCTCTAAATGTTTAATGCAGCCAGCAGGATATGTGTGCTGCTGTGTCAATATGCTGTGGATTAGCAGCTTTGAAAGTAGGACCGCATCAATTTGTAGATGACGATAATCTCCGCTCTATTAACAGACAGCAAGTTATTCCTGCCATGTGCCACATTCGGCAAACAGAACTGGTCCAATCAGCCATCCAATTTGAACATATTTATAATCAAGAATCTTTGTTAAAGAAATCACAGTGCAATGGGATGGTTTGCCAAAAAAATTAAAATTCTGTCATCATTTAGGGGCCATTCACACAAAATGTGTTTTTGCGTTTAAAAACGTGACACCCAGGGAAGTGGAATGAATGTTTCAAAACTTTACATTTCAGCCCCATTTTTTTATAACTGTCAGAAACATCATCTAGCACATTTACATGGAAAAACAATAGTTCCGTGTGAACGGCCTCTTACTCACCTTCATGTTCCAAATCCAAACCCATATGATCTTGCTCCATGGAACACACAATTACATTTTAAATACTGTAGGCCTGCTGGTCATGTTTTTTGCATGCAATTAAAATTAACTGAGAGCTTTTAAGCTGCAAAAAAGACATAAAAGCACCATAAAATATCTTAATGTATCCCAAATATAAAACAAAAGAAGCGGAAAAGAAATAGTTAAAAATGCATCATTTATTTCCTCAAAATAGAGCAAATGAGTCCTATTTTATAATTATTTTATGGTGCTCTTTTTGTCTTTTTTGGAGTCTAACAAGCCACATCTACCTTTGTTGTATCCACTTTTTTTCAACACAGAAGCAATTTCATATCATTGTGCAGGACATCTGATCCACTGTCCACTATAGATAAATAACTAGAGGAATAACAGTAAATGTCAAAACAGTATATGTCAAAACTCTTTGCACTACCAATTAGTGTTTATGATTATAATTATAAATTAAAATATTATGCAACACCAGTTTGCAGCATTAAGCAACATACTGTAACAGACTTCTTCATACAGCTAAAACCAGGCTTTGTTTTTCAATGAGAAAAGAAAGTCATAGGTTTGGACTGACATGAGGATGAATACATTTTAGAATTTGAATCTTTATTCAAACTACCTCTTTAATGTTTTGACCTTACATTTAACAATATTTTATCATCAAAACTATCCTCATGACAACTTTGCTTCCCTAGAGGTGAAGCGTGAGGAAAACTGCACAGTCCAAAATATATTTGCACCTTCTGAGCAGGACAATGAGCAAACAAAACAGCTGTTTAGCTTTAGGAAAGACTTATCATTTAAATTTAAGAGTAAGCTTGTTGTCATACTGATGTGAGTTGATGGCTATAATGAGGAACAGTCATAAATTAACAGACATGCCCTCAACAACACTCAGCATCTCCTGTGAGGGACCACAGTCTAGATCACAACCTTAATTAGCACATGGGGGAAATTTAGGTCAGTTTAAGCACAGGAGTGAGGGTTTAGCCATGAGTTAAGGAGGGTAATTAATTAGTCACATGCAGATGCTAAACAGGCTCATTAGTGAAAGTAACTGTGGGCTAAAGGATGTTTGTGTGTCTGTGCATGTGTTAATAGTTGTAAACATAAAGACGCAGAATAAATTAACACAGTCCATGTTGTGAAATAGCTCATTTCATGGTGTGTGGATGTAACAAATGCAGCTTATGTAGGACAAAAAACTGAATGTAAATTATATATAATCTGTCAGATTATTTCTCTAAATCCATCTTTATGGCTTTATGTTTCAAAATGCTCCTCTCAACTACTGCACAGATTTAGTCTAAAATAAGAAAATACTATCTTTCAACAGGGCGATAAGAGCTGCCAGTTTAAACTGATGGGCTTTTATACTTGTTACGGGCATCTAATACATCTTCATCTCTGGCCAACTCGTAGACGCTATCAAGAGACGGGCCGATTTTAGGCAATTATACCGCAGCCTGCACTGATGGGGGTGATGTCGTGAGGCACGATGAGAATGATGGGTAACTGTCAGCTGTGTGGTGAAAAATGGGATCCACATTGTGTTGAAATAAATGTCTAAAGCAAGCAGAAACTCCATTTTGAAGTGACAGTTTGTTTTGTAGATGCTAGTATATGTGCAAAAAAAGAGAGAGAGAAAGAGAAAAAGAAAGACAGAAGACAGGACAATGCTGTAAATCATGACTTCATGAATCCAAAATGCATGTTCCCAATGTATGAATCAGCTCATGAAATCACTAATGACCTGTGTTAATAAATGTAACTGAAACGTTGTGTATGAAACAAATCGGAAACTGTTTTTAAAACAGTAGGATATTAAACCAGTACAAGCCCATTAAAACATAAACTACACCATTAAAGGGTTAGTTCACCCAAAAATGAAAATTCTGTCATTAATTACCAGCGTATAATCAGCGTTGTTTACATTCAGCATATGCGCTTTCTCCTGAATGTAAACAACGCTGATGCATCGTGGTCCTCTCCAAAATGGCGGAAGATGGTAACTCGGGGAGAAGAATTGTTGGATAAATTATGTTATTTTTGTTTACTTTGTGCACAAAAACTATTCTCGTAGCTTCGCAAAATTAAAGTTGAGCCACTGATGTCACATGGACTGTTTAACCAATGTTCTTTATACGTTTCTGGGACTGGGAACATTGCAGTTGCGTTGCTGTCTATGCAGGGCCAGAGAGCTCTCAGGTTTCAACAAAAATATCTTAATTTGTGTTCCGAAGATGAACGAAGGTTTTACGGGTTTGAAACGACATGAGGGTGAGTAATTAAAGGAAC
>NW_015505313.1:1231545-1243578 GCF_001515645.1 Sinocyclocheilus grahami | reverse complement strand
AGCCGATCTCCGGGTCTGGCGGTAGCATTTTTAGATTAGCTTAGCATAGATCATTGAATCTGATTAGACCGTTAGCATCTCGCTCAAAAATGACCAAAGAGTTTCTATATTTTTCCTATTTAAAACTTGACTATTCTGTAGTTATATCGTGTACTAAGACCGACGGAAAAATAAAAGTTGCGATTTTGTAGGCCAATATGGCTAGGATCTATACTCTCATTCCGTATCATGGGTGCAGCAGGCGCAATAATATTACTTATTATTGGAAGTTACCTAGCTGGGAATATTTTCAGGCGCTGCGTAATATCATTGCGCCTGCTGCACCCATGATACGGCAGCAAAGTTCCTTGATTATTATTATTACACCGGAATAAGAGTTTTAAAGGCTTTTATTGACATAAAATATATAATGAGTCAATATTTACAGTGTTGACCCTTGTTCTTCATAACCTCTGCAATTCGCTCTGGCATGCCGGATATCAGCTTCTGGGCCAAATCCTGACTGATGGCGATCCATTCTTGCCTTATTATTTCTTAGAGTTGATCCCAATTTGTGGGCTTCTACTTGTCCACTCGCCTTTTGAGGACTGACCACAGGTTCTATATGGGATTTAGATCCGGGGAGTTGCCTGGCCATGGATCCAAAATATCGTTGAAATCGTTGAAAGTCGCTCTTGCAGAACGTTTTGATACCATTCTTTATTCATGGCAGTGTTTTGGGGCAGAATTACGAGAAAGCCCACTCCCTTGGTTGAAAAACAACCCCACACATGGATGGTCTCAGGATGCTTCACTGTTGGCACGTCACAGGACTCATGGTAGTGTTCACCTTTTCTTCTCCGAACAATCGATTTTCCAGATGTCCCAAACAGTCGGAACGGAGCTTCATTAGAGAAAATAACTTTGCACTTTTTCTGCTGTCCAATCCTCGTAATTCCTGCAGAATTTCAGTCTGCCCTTGACGTTTTTCTTGGAGAGAAGTGGCTTCTTTGCTGCCCTTCTTGACACGAGGCCGTTGTCCAAAATTCTTGGCCTCACTGTACGTGCAGATGCTCTCACGCCAACCTGCTGCCATTCCTGAGCAAGCTCTGCACTGGTGGTGACACGATTCCATAGCTGACTCCTCAGGAGAAGGTCCTGGCACTTGCTGGACACTCTGGGACGTCCTGAAGACTTCTTCCCTCCAGTCGAACCTCTCTCCTTGAAGTTCTTGATGTGTAATATAAATGGTTCTTTCAGGTGCAATATTCTTTGTAGCAATTTCCTTGCATGTGAGGCCATTTTGATGCAAAGCGATGATGGCTGCACGTGTTTCTTTGGAGGTAACCATTGCTAACAAGAACACAATGATTGGAAGCGCTTCTTCCCTCCATCAGTCTGTTCTTACAATCTATTTAGTATGATAGTGATTTTATCTAGTACTCATTCACACTTTCACATGTGCTGCTGATATGATTAGTCAATTAATGTTAGCTGGTCATTTTGTGTCAGGGTCAAAAAACAGTGAAATTTGTTTTTGTTTTTTTTTGTGAAAAGTTCATTTTTTTGACCAATTAAGTTTTTAGCAATTATTTAAAATGCATCTGATCACTCTACACAATGATCTAGAAACAATGTGAATGAACACCACAACAGCTTAAGCAGCAAACTTTGCACAAAAAAAAAAAGTATGTCACTGCCAAAACTTTTGGCCACGACTGTATTTTTTTGTTCATTTTCGAAGGTTGCACCCTCCGGAAATCGCATTTGTCGGCTGCATACGTCATTAAGGCTGCCTCTTTTCAGAAAAGTAATCCAAAGTAAGATAGCACAATAATTTGCCTCACAGTCAACAGTATTTTGCGCAAGCAAATAGCATTCGAGCGTGGACTGTGAAGGACATATTGGTTGGATACACTGAACCATAGACTGTCCCCTTGTCCAAATACCCACACTTGCGGTCTTGGCCACTTGAGAGCGAGTGCGCGCAACAGGAAGTAAGTGCGCAAGACTGTCCCAGGTCTTAAAAACGCCAGAAACCAGTGCCCTTAACGCACACTAAATCCACACTATCTCGAATACCGCTCCGGAGCGCTATTCGAGACTTAGTGTATCCCATCATGCATCATGTTCTGGAAATAAATCGTGAGACTTTTTTGCCAAGATCTCGCGAGAGGTCACGGAAACCTTTCCAATTCAAGTTAAATATTAATATAATAATTAGATATTACATATAATTTGGTAGAAAAACTGTGTTTTTACGTTTTATTGGTGCAAAGATGAGTAGTGGTGATATTTATTTTGTACAATACTTGCAACTGCTTTTTATCACTTAATTAGAAGCACCACAAATTAAAATGGTCATGTTATTGGGACTACTGAACAGACATTTAGAAGTTGATTTTAAAATGCAAAGTATTTAAAATTAAAATGAAGCTATGTAAACACTTGCATTTTTACAACACTACAAGTGTGTCCCGTCAGGTTATAAGTGTGTCCCATCAGGTAATGAAAAGTTCGACACACACTTGTGGTCTTCATCCTCACTTGAACACTTGGGCCAAATACAGGAAATACGTCATAAAAGTAGTCAAGTGGTCAAGTGCAAAGACCGCAAGTGTGTGTATTTGGACAAGGCTTGTGAACGTATACGCCCACTTTACTAAACAAGTCTGAACAAGACTCCGAGAGGCACTCGATTAGACATCTCATTTAGTGAACCAAGTGGACAGGCATATCTAGTAATAAACGAACTGAATGAACGAAGTATCTCTTTTCGTGACCATCAAAACTACGTTCACAACCAGGCAAATGAATGATTCATTAACAAAAGACATTCACTTGTCACCACCTACTGGCGTAATGATAGTGAATCGAGTTAAAAGAATCGAGTCATTACGATGAATCAAAATCCCCAGCAATGTTTGACTCGTTTGATGCAGACGGAAAAATATAGATTGACAGTAATATAGCCTACTTTATGCAGGTATTATTTATGGATGCTGGAAATACTGTGTGTTCATTATCAGTATATTCTGGTATTAGTTTAACTTAGATAATCACTAAAGCACTTCAAAACAAGAATAACAAATCAACATACACTCACCACTGAATTCTTCATGGTGGATTTCACAGTAAACCCCTCCGTTTTCAGTTCTCCTTTAGCCAAAGGATGAAATGTTCTCATTTTCGTACACATTGCTAACTAAACAGAGTTTCAACTCAAAAAGAGCAATACAAATGAAAAGACTAAAATTGCACGTTGAACCCCTTCTAACTCAATGGCGTCGCATTAGTGCTTGTCTGTTTGTGTTGCCATGAGGAATCAGTTAAGGACGCGCTGCGGTTGCTATGGAGGGTAAAAACAAACCCGGATGTTCATCTTGCTATGGAACAACTCGCGCTCTGTAGTCGTTTATCAAACGTCTTTAAAAACGAAAGGCAGATGGGAAATTATAGTGTTGCAAAATGATAATCAATACGGGAAAGCATTATTATGTTCCAGTGATATATGTGAGTGCATGGGGCATAGATTTTCTCTGTTCTCTTTTATTCAGTCTAATTAGATTTCGTTTTTCCAGTAAATATTTTAAGGGGTTTGGGTTTGGCTCACCTTTGTAGTTTTAAAAGTAGACACGTGAGACCAGTGAAACAGCAAGTAACAGCTTATGTGTCTGTCCAGGGACAATTTTAAGGGTCTAATGAGTAAACTAGTGCTGTGGCTCTCAACCTTTTTTGACAATATAACTTTTGTCATTTAACATGCTTTGATATTTAAGAATAATTTAATAACATTTTTGACATTACAGTGAAACCAAATAAACAGCTTTTTGTACACATGACCATTATACCCAATGAAAAATAAATAAAAAAGACCTAATTGTTTTGCATTTTTAACATTGTACTCAGGTTAGATTTCTAAAATATTAATAGGCTATATTTATTATTAAATTTAGCAAATATTAAAATTATTCATATTTTAAATATTATTTAAAAAATAATACTATAATAAATCAATATAAATATTGTTTTAAATCCTTTTAGTTCATCTTTTGGCCCACTTAAAAGTTTCCTTAGGCCCTCCCTCACTTTAGGGCTAAGTCACCTTAGGGCCTCCCTCACCACAAGGCCTGGGAAAAACATTCCCAGTTGCCCACCTCAATGACGACACTGTGTCCATCCTGAATCACACGCTTAAGCAGTGATGCTGTATCCTACAGCACAATTACTAGCACATTGTCTGCTAAATCTAGAGAGAATTTCACTGCACTAAATCATTCCACTATAAGAGTTTGGCACTTTTAATCTCTAGTGTGTCTTTGCCTCTGGACTCTTTGCAGCAGTAGGCTACCGTAATTAATCTTCAGTGTGGTGTGCAAGCAGTTTCTCTGAAAACTCCTATTTGGTTTTTATGACTCCTCCGAGGAAGGAAATGCTGTGTATGTGTGTGTTTGAGGGGAAATATTTGCAAAGTTATACTCCTATTAGAGCCATTTGTGATCATTTTTTAATGCATCATCTCTGAAAACTCCTATTTGGTTTTTATGACTCCTCCGAGGAAGGAAATGCTGTGTATGTGTGTGTGTTTGAGGGGAAATATTTGCAAAGTTATACTCCTATTAGAGCCATTTGTGATCATTTTTTAATGCATCAAAAATATTTTGCAAGACAATCTCATGCTAACAGACCCTAGTAAACAAATCAATTAACTGTGTTATTTATAGTTATTCACCATATCTGTTTGCCTGTCTCATCAAAACGAAAACACACTGGACAGTTTCACATATTTTTACTGTTATCATGCTGTTTTTCCATATGACATCGCTAAAAGAATTGCCCTCAGACACAAACCATTAGATGCTGAGTGCGTGGGCCTCATTTATGCCATTCTCATGGCACTAATGATGTGTATGTGCGCGAAACCCGTTCTGATGTGCCAAGGTCTCAGTCCCACTGCCTCGGCCGCACACACATGATATGTGTGTAATGAGTAAACAGCAGACCTTCATCTTCATCATCACGGCCTCCGCTCGCGTTTGATGTGTGTCTCATTTGGCCGTTTCTCTCAGGGCTGATGCGTCATCCACTGACACAGGCAGCAATTAGACAGCGATCACCAGAAAGTTTGGTGCTGCAGGACCATTAACAGAGGAAAATGCACACCTCAGAGTAACAGAAGCTGGGCTGGACACACACAACACAACCGACAGGACTCATCGGATATGCCAATCAGCATCCCCCAAACGGCCCATTAGGGCTGCGGGTTCGAGCTTCTCTGCAGGACAGCCGCAGATATGACACATCAGCAACTTGACTCTGTCAGTAAAACTGTGGATGGAAAACAATGCATGAGAGTAGACTACATTTCTGTGTAGCGTCACAAAAAGTCATCAGCATTAGAGTTAACTTTTGTCATTTAACATGCTTTGATATTTAAGAATAATTTAATAACATTTTTGACATTACAGTGAAACCAAATAAACAGCTTTTTGTACACATGACCATTATACCCAATGAAAAATAAATAAAAAAGACCTAATTGTTTTGCATTTTTAACATTGTACTCAGGTTAGATTTCTAAAATATTAATAGGCTATATTTATTATTAAATTTAGCAAATATTAAAATTATTCATATTTTAAATATTATTTAAAAAATAATACTATAATAAATCAATATAAATATTGTTTTAAATCCTTTTAGTTCATCTTTTGGCCCACTTAAAAGTTTCCTTAGGCCCTCCCTCACTTTAGGGCTAAGTCACCTTAGGGCCTCCCTCACCACAAGGCCTGGGAAAAACATTCCCAGTTGCCCACCTCAATGACGACACTGTGTCCATCCTGAATCACACGCTTAAGCAGTGATGCTGTATCCTACAGGTTTACTAGCACATTGTCTGCTAAATCTAGAGAGAATTTCACTGCACTAAATCATTCCACTATAAGAGTTTGGCACTTTTAATCTCTAGTGTGTCTTTGCCTCTGGACTCTTTGCAGCAGTAGGCTACCGTAATTAATCTTCAGTGTGGTGTGCAAGCAGTTTCTCTGAAAACTCCTATTTGGTTTTTATGACTCCACCGAGAAAGGAAATGCCATGTATGTGTGTGTTTGAGGGGAAATATTTGCAAAGTTATACTCCTATTAGAGCCATTTGTGATCATTTTTTAATGCATCAAAAATATTTTGCAAGACAATCTCATGCTAACAGACCCTAGTAAACAAATCAATTAACTGTGTTATTTATAGTTATTCACCATATCTGTTTGCCTGTCTCATCAAAACGAAAACACACTGGACAGTTTCACATATTTTTACTGTTATCATGCTGTTTTTCCATATGACATCGCTAAAAGAATTGCCCTCAGACACAAACCATTAGATGCTGAGTGCGTGGGCCTCATTTATGCCATTCTCATGGCACTAATGATGTGTATGTGCGCGAAACCCGTTCTGATGTGCCAAGGTCTCAGTCCCACTGCCTCGGCCGCACACACATGATATGTGTGTAATGAGTAAACAGCAGACCTTCATCTTCATCATCACGGCCTCCGCTCGCGTTTGATGTGTGTCTCATTTGGCCGTTTCTCTCAGGGCTGATGCGTCATCCACTGACACAGGCAGCAATTAGACAGCGATCACCAGAAAGTTTGGTGCTGCAGGACCATTAACAGAGGAAAATGCACACCTCAGAGTAACAGAAGCTGGGCTGGACACACACAACACAACCGACAGGACTCATCGGATATGCCAATCAGCATCCCCCAAACGGCCCATTAGGGCTGCAGGTTCGAGCTTCTCTGCAGGACAGCCGCAGATATGACACATCAGCAACTTGACTCTGTCAGTAAAACTGTGGATGGAAAACAATGCATCTGAGAGTAGACTACATTTCTGTGTAGCGTCACAAAAAGTCATCAGCATTAGAGTTTGCTTCAGATTCAAGTAGCATGTAGCAATACTCTCTAATGTTCGGTTTTATTGTTTGTGTACTTGTCTTCTCCTTTCCGCTTGCGTTTCGTTGCTGTGTTGTGAGAGTATGCTAATAATTCAGGAGCTCAAAAGCAGTTGCGTATCATATTCTGGTAAATATCTGCACTAGTGCATGATCAAATGCCACAGAGTTAGGAGTACAAAATGAATAAATATATTTAAATATATTTTGCAATCAATAGAAAGACTCTATAAGCAGGCTTTGAAAATATTGGATAAAAGGTATAATTCATATCATCATTGTGAAATTTTAACTAAATATGGGTTTTTAAGTGGGGAAAATATGATTAAATTTGCAGATATTTTACTTGTGTTCAAAATTTAGCATGGTTTGGCTCCGCTCCCACTTAAGAAATGTATCAGGAAAATGTTGAATTCTTTTACTACAGCTACTACTAGAGGGGACTGTATAATACCACATAGAAGAAGTACATTTGGGCAATCAGTATTTTCTTATAGAGCAGTACATACTTGGAATACTATACACATAGAATTAAGAAATATTACATATCTTGCTCCTTTTTCTGAATCGGTAAAAGGGTGGTTATTGGATAATCAAATATGTCTTCATAATTTGAAGTAGTGTTTTTTTATTTATTGTATTTTGATTTTTGTAATATGTTTGTTTCTGCTTTGTGTATTTGTGGATTATGGTTCTTACCATCAACCTGCCAGGGACTGCAGATGAAAATTAGCCTGAATGACTAAATCTGGCACATTTACATAGTAGACTTGTTTACTCATGTTAATTGTATTGTATTGTCCATTTTAAATAAAATAAAAACAAACAAACAAACAAATATATTTACACACATCACCATTTGAATCTTTGGGGTATGTAGTCATAAGATTTTTTAATATTTTTGATTTTTTTTTTTAATTGTTTTCTCTTATGCCCACAAAGGCTGAATTTATTTAATCAAAAATACAGTAAAAGCTGTAATATTCTGAAAGCTGTTTTGAATTGGTCTCCTCTTTAAAGCAGTGAAAAACAACACACTCTTAGACAATATTCCAAAGATCAGATCCATACTACAATCGATATCCTACAGGGACATATTGAGGCCTTGTAATTTGTTTTGTTTTCTGTTGTTGTCATCCACGGTTGGCCTGTTTTAATCTTTCCTGGTGATTATTTGCTCATTCTGTTCGAATCCAGTCTCTGATCCGACTGACTGCCCCTTTTGACTTTTTTCATTTGCCTGAGAATTATTAACTGAGCTTAATCTAAATGCCATAGAATAAAACTCTAATTTAGATGGGATTTTTTTTTAATCAGATGGGCTACTTTCTTTAATCAATGAATCCCTGGGAAACTGCTTAAAACAGCATCTGAAATCATCTATTTTAGCCTATTCTCACTGTCAAATGCAATCTCATCTGCTGCATTTTTCTATATCTAAAGTCAACATGAATTGCCATTACTTTCATAATTTAATGAATAAACAGGATATTCAATGAAAATTAAAGTAGAATGGAACTTGATGTTGTCCATCTGGAACTGGCAGGATGGTGAAATGTGGGTATTACATATTAAAATTGGCCAAAACAATGCCTACAAAGCTATCTGGCTTTTTATTTACAATCCAGTAACCTTAATGGCCTCTGTGATGTCAGCAGAAAAGGAAAGTTGTTACAGAGGAGGAAGTTTTTGCATTTTGACAAAAATGCATCAAAAAAATGTTCAAAATATGATTAAATTTGCAGATATTTTACTTGTGTTCAAAATTTAGCATGGTTTGGCTCCGCTCCCACTTAATAAATTTATCAGGAAAATGTTGAATTCTTTTACTACAGCTACTACTAGAGGGGACTGTATAATACCACATAGAAGAAGTACATTTGGGCAATCAGTATTTTCTTATAGAGCAGTACATACTTGGAATACTATACACATAGAATTAAGAAATATTACATATCTTGCTCCTTTTTCTGAATCGGTAAAAGGGTGGTTATTGGATAATCAAATATGTCTTCATAATTTGAAGTAGTGTTTTTTTATTTATTGTATTTTGATTTTTGTAATATGTTTGTTTCTGCTTTGTGTATTTGTGGATTATGGTTCTTACCATCAACCTGCCAGGGACTGCAGATGAAAATTAGCCTGAATGACTAAATCTGGCACATTTACATAGTAGACTTGTTTACTCATGTTAATTGTATTGTATTGTCCATTTTAAATAAAATAAAAACAAACAAACAAACAAACAAACAAATATATTTACACACATCACCATTTGAATCTTTGGGGTATGTAGTCATAAGATTTTTTAATATTTTTGATTTTTTTTTTTAAATGTTTTCTCTTATGCCCACAAAGGCTGAATTTATTTAATCAAAAATACAGTAAAAGCTGTAATATTCTGAAAGCTGTTTTGAATTGGTCTCCTCTTTAAAGCAGTGAAAAACAACACACTCTTAGACAATATTCCAAAGATCAGATCCATACTACAATCGATATCCTACAGGGACATATTGAGGCCTTGTAATTTGTTTTGTTTTCTGTTGTTGTCATCCACGGTTGGCCTGTTTTAATCTTTCCTGGTGATTATTTGCTCATTCTGTTCGAATCCAGTCTCTGATCCGACTGACTGCCCCTTTTGACTTTTTTCATTTGCCTGAGAATTATTAACTGAGCTTAATCTAAATGCCATAGAATAAAACTCTAATTTAGATGGGATTTTTTTTTTAATCAGATGGGCTACTTTCTTTAATCAATGAATCCCTGGGAAACTGCTTAAAACAGCATCTGAAATCATCTATTTTAGCCTATTCTCACTGTCAAATGTCCATACTACAATCGATATCCTACAGGGACATATTGAGGCCTTGTAATTTGTTTTGTTTTCTGTTGTTGTCATCCACGGTTGGCCTGTTTTAATCTTTCCTGGTGATTATTTGCTCATTCTGTTCGAATCCAGTCTCTGATCCGACTGACTGCCCCTTTTGACTTTTTTCATTTGCCTGAGAATTATTAACTGAGCTTAATCTAAATGCCATAGAATAAAACTCTAATTTAGATGGGATTTTTTTTTAATCAGATGGGCTACTTTCTTTAATCAATGAATCCCTGGGAAACTGCTTAAAACAGCATCTGAAATCATCTATTTTAGCCTATTCTCACTGTCAAATGCAATCTCATCTGCTGCATTTTTCTATATCTAAAGTCAACATGAATTGCCATTACTTTCATAATTTAATGAATAAACAGGATATTCAATGAAAATTAAAGTAGAATGGAACTTGATGTTGTCCATCTGGAACTGGCAGGATGGTGAAATGTGGGTATTACATATTAAAATTGGCCAAAACAATGCCTACAAAGCTATCTGGCTTTTTATTTACAATCCAGTAACCTTAATGGCCTCTGTGATGTCAGCAGAAAAGGAAAGTTGTTACAGAGGAGGAAGTTTTTGCATTTTGACAAAAATGCATCAAAAAAATGTTCACAAAAAAACAGGCATCAAAGATGA
This sequence comes from Sinocyclocheilus grahami, assembly GCF_001515645.1. Classification (NCBI taxonomy): domain Eukaryota; kingdom Metazoa; phylum Chordata; class Actinopteri; order Cypriniformes; family Cyprinidae; genus Sinocyclocheilus; species Sinocyclocheilus grahami. The sequence goes on along the minus strand of NW_015505313.1, from coordinate 1,233,137 downwards.
AGTCACGTTTACCATTGCTCTGTGAAATTTTGCATGCACAATTCAGACATTTCAATAGAAATCCATGAAATTGGGAGTGTTGCCTAAGGGTGCATTTCAATAACATGAATTTGCCAGGTTTACCAAAAGCCTGCTTGGTTGACGTCTCTGTGAGCGGTGCTTCATTAATCTCTGTGACAATAGACAACAGACCTTTCGGACAAAATACCCAGCAGGCACATGATGTCAATATAACATCAGGTTGACGTTGGACATGACGTCGGACAGACGTTGCATTTTGGTTGAGAATGAAAATCGGGTTGATGTCAGTATTTGATGCCAATTTGATGTTGGCTTAACATTGGATTTTGGTTACACAACCTAAAACAACAAATATCAACATCAGCTGGCATCGGTATTGGACATCAAATTAACATCGACATTAGATGTTGAATTGACAACCAAAATGTAACCCAATATCAACGTCTTATGACATTGTGTGCCTGCTGGGTAGACAACTGCAATTTTGCTAATCTAATTTATGACAGCACCTTAAGAAAGTAAATATTGTCAATTTTGATTCACATCATATATTACCTGCTGAATTTCATTCTTGGACAGATTGTGGAGGTCTTCAGTGTGGTCTGCTATATTATTTCACTGATCTTGATCTTCATGGTGACAGGCACGTGTTCCCAGGTGAATCTTGAGAAGATCAAATTGGTGACACCTGAAAAGTACAAAGCAGCAGACAATGGACATTATACACTTCACTTGAATCAACATACTGTGAGAATTTTGCTGTTGTAGAAACCCACAGAGATTTTAGAAACATCTAGCTTTAAATTAAGACCTAAATGTGAGGCAAAACTTTCAGACACTTACATGTACAGTAAGTTTTCCCATTAGAATTATGTTTGGATGAAGACTGGTTTCTTATTCGCTCTCTCATTCTTTTCTTGCTGTTTTTCTCCCTTCCCTCTCTCTCCGCCTCAGCAGTCTGAGCAGATGGCGTTTAAGTAAAATATTATTAGCACCTCCTTGCAATCACACACAGCAGCAGACTCTCTGAGCCCAGAGCAAAGGTGAGAATGATTAACGTAATGGAATCAAAGACTTACACAAGCTGAAGCTGCTCATAACTGCGCTTTCAAGCAGTTTTCATTTGCACAGTCACATAGCAGTTTTAGCACAACAGTTTAAAACAACATTTTTATCACAAGTTTTTTTTCTTATTGCCAAACATGCACATACACCTCTGGCTCAAGCTGAATCCATGCTGTCCCTGCTCACAAACTAATGTACGAAGACCCGTGGCTGAGATGAGTTGTAACTCTGTCTGGAGAGATGTTTCACACTTGAAGTTCAGGGGTTTATAGGGGTCTGTTTTTCAGAAAACCAGAACATTTATTTCCCTCTGTCATAGCAGCTTTGCAGAAATATACTAGAAAATATTTTAGGCTACTTATTCCTCAAATTATCTCAATATAAAATGTCTTTACCTCAGTTTGTAATAATATGTCATGAAAACCATTAAGAGCATTATATATATATATATATATATATATATATATATATATATATATATATATATATGTGCTCTCACAAAAGAT
>NW_015505313.1:1214663-1231370 GCF_001515645.1 Sinocyclocheilus grahami | reverse complement strand
ATATATAAATATATTGTATACATATTATTATGTGTGTTTGAGTTGTTGTTGTTTTTTATTCATGCTCTGCAATTTTATTGCTATTATATTTGTTTTATTTGTTTAGTGCCTGAATACCATTTAATGTCTGATAATTTATAACACTTTAAAGTAAACACAGCTTACTTTTATAATAATTAATACTGTTATTTAGCAGTGATGCTTTAAATTAATCAAAAATGTCAGTAAAGTCTTTTAAATTATTGCAAAAACTTCTACTACAAATGAAACTTTTTTTAAACGTTCTATTCATTAAAGAATCCTGAAAATTGCATCATGGTTTTCACAAAAATATCAGACATCATAACCATTTCCAACTGTGATAATTTCTTATTAATAAACATGTTACTTGAGTACAAAATCAGCATATTAGAATGAAGACTGGAGTAATGGCTGCTGAAAATTCAGCTTAAATTGGATTTAAAAAATACAAATAAAATAGAAGTCAGTTATTTAAAAATTATGATATTTCCCAATATTACGGTTTTGACTGCAGTTTTGATCAAATAAATGTAGCCTTAGTGAGCATCTTTCAAAAACATTGAAAAATTCTACTTCAATATGATTCAATCATACTTCGAACTTCAAACGTTTGAACATACAGTGGGTACGGAAAGTATTCAGACCCCTTTACATTTTTCACTCTTTGTTAAATTGCAGCCATTTGCTAAAATCATTTAAGTTAATTCTTTTTCCTCATTAATGTACGCACAGCACCCCATATTGACAGAAAAACACAGAATCGTTGACATTTTTGCAGATTTATTAAAAAAGAAAAACTGAAATATCACATGGTCCTAAGTATTCAGACCCTTTGCTCAGTATTTAGTAGAAGCACCCTTTTGATCTGTATGTGTATGTATCTGTGTATATCTTTATATACATATATATGCTTAAATAAAAATCAGGACAAGTTGGTATTTCATAATGGAGTTAGCCACAACACCGCATGATAAACAAAAAATTGCATCAGAAGGATTTGCTAATAAATACCAGCTGCTTTGTAACCTCATTATCACATCACAGTCATGTTGACAAGTTTAGTAGATCAAGGTCCTTGCTAGTGCCAATTCATGTTCACAATCTACTAATTCACATAGGGAGCGAAAGAGTGGACTGATCCACAGCCAGAGAGCTGCAGCTGGACAGCAGATGAATATGAAGGGAGAGGATGGCGTGAGAAAGGAAAAAATGGGCCATTCTACATTCTGAGCTCATATTTCAGTATGTCAGTGTGGGTGTGGTCATGTCCAGATATAGGAATGTACAGAATCTTCCCTATATTTTGACCTCTGACCTCTATTCTCTCCCGTTTCTTATGGACAAAGAAAGAATTTAACCTTTGTTCTTCACATCACATGAATGCTCCAGACAAGAAGACATGTATGGCCTCTAATGTCTCCACAAGCTCTGTATTGTCTCATTTGACACACACAGGAAATGCAATCATTAAAAAAAAGGCATGACCTTGGTACTGTACACATATAAAACACACAGATACACATACAGTAAGGCTGAATATGTGAGCCGAGTGCAACAGATCAATGAGTCATGAAATAAAATAGTGCAGCCCCTCACACAAGCCCCCAGAGAATCTCTACTGAAAGACAAACTGAAGTTTGTGTCAGTCATTTTCATGACAAAACCTCACAGATCCAAGAGGCTGAGATCAGATCACAATGGGATTCTAACTTCGATGCCAGGCAGGAGAAATAAAGAGAAAGAGCATCTCAGGATTCAGGCTCTGTATCAGCTTTCCCAGCATACAGTGCTTAGAGGGGGGAAAGCGTTGCCCTGGAAACCACAGGGGAAATTTTTATTCCCCCCACACCGTTTACCATGTCGACACAGAAAGGTCTCACTCTCTAGGTTACAGATCAGATTATGGCCTGTTTTGACAAGAGGTCACAGGGTCATGTTCAAAATGTTCTTATGTAAGTTACACACGCTTGTATGTGGAATGAAATGCTCAGCGTGACTGGAAATATAACATCTGTGCTAGTTTATGTGTGTTTATTGTGTGTATCAGGCCGCTGTGTGTGTTTTAGCCGTTGTTCCTGGGCTCTCAGCCAGCTCACTCAGAGACAGCTCCCCTGACTCAGTCTTCCTCCCAGGAGATTGTGTCTCTCTCTCCCTCTTGGCAGGATGGACAGTAGACTCAAAAAATTTTAATTGGAAATGTTCGTTTGGCAACTAATTGAAATATGTTTAAAGGGGTCATATGATGCGATTTAAATTTTTCCTTTCTCTTTGGAGTGTTACAAGCTCTTGGTGCATAAAGAAGATCTGTAAAGTGGCAAAGACTAAAGTCTCAAATCCAAAGAGATATTCTTTATAAAAGTTAAGAGTCAACCACGTCTACCTAAAACGGCTCGTTCTAACACGCCCCCACATATCTACATCACGATGTGGGAAGATTTGCATAACACCGCCCAAATGTTCACGCAAAGAAAGGCGGCGTAACTTTGATTCTCACTGTAGTATTGTTGTTGCCGTGTGTTTCGTTGTGAAAGTGAAACTACTTTGTTTAGCCTTCCAAAAGAGGACACAACTACAACACTGTTCCAGAACAGTTCAACCCAAATATTCAGATGTGTGCAGCGCATTTTATGGAGGACTGTTTCCTGATCCTGTGAGAGTAGACTACAATGCCGGCTGTTCTGACTCACAGACTGTAAGTACGTTTTTCATATTTAAAGAACTTGCCACTGATGATTCAAACGTGAGTTTTGGGCAGTGTAGAGTAGGGCTTGTTGTTTGTCATTGCTCCGATCACAAATGCAGACATGGTTTTATGTTTACGCGGCGTGGGGCGATGCAAAGCAACGGGTAAAAAGACAGTTTAAATCATTATAATCCGTTATTATGTCCCCACTGGATGCAACAAATGCCTCATTTATAATGGGTTTTAATGTTTTTGTCTCTTCGCTCCGGCTGGGACAGGGCATCACAATATGTTAAAGGGCGTAACATTTCCGTCACAAGCTTGAGGTATTCGACCAATCACAATGCACTGGATAGCTGGCCAATCACAGCACACCTCGCTTTTCAGACCGATGAGCTTTGTAAAAATCGACGCGTTTCAGAAAGGCGGGGCATAGAGGAGAAACAATAATGTACAGTATGTGGAAAATAATGTGCTTTTTGAACCTTAAACCGCATAAACACATTTCATTACACCAAATAATGTTCTTTTTAGCAACATCATATGACCCCTTTAAGTATGTACTAAAATTACTAGAACTGAAAAAGATAAAAATTACTACAAATAAAATTAAAAAGAAAACTGAAAATATAAAAATAAAAACTAATTAAAAACAAATAAATACTGTATTAGTCTATATTAGTAAAATTACACTGACTAGAACTTTCAAGACAGGCTGTCAGTGTGTTCAGCGGGGATTTTTCAGTCAATCTTCATGCATGTTACATTGGTATGCCAGTAGGTGGCGACAAGTGACTGTATTAACAATGAGACAATAAATCAAACGATTCAAATTATTAATTCAAACACTCTCATTCATCCAGGAACCAAATATGTGACTTTATAAATTGCGACTCATTAAATCACTCACCCAGGGGCGGAGCTACAGGTGGGATTGACAACTTGCCCACCCAGTCAGATCGATGAAAATAGCCTACTTTTTTTTGTTTTTTTTGGTAATACAATTTTAACATTTAAATTATTCATGAATTACTTTAAATGAGATTTGTGTTGTGGTGTTTCAGTATAACTCTACAATAATAACGACAACAGCAATATGCTAATTAGTATCTTCAATTATGTATAGCGTCTGTAAATTAGTATGTTTTTCGCGCAGATTGCCCTGTCTGTCAGAATTCCTGCAGCTCCCTTGAATGTTTATAATAAAAACAGCCATCTATACTAACAGAAAATTTGGATTATGATGGAAAAACCCAAACGACTGTGACTTGTTTAGAACAGACATCAGTCAAAAAGGTAAGGCTATGGGTAGTTTTTAGTCTGGCTCGCCGTGGCATGGTTATGCAGTATTTGCATTGAAATATTTGTGAGCAAGGATTTTCTGGAATGTACGAACGGCAAAATAATAGCATATATTGGCAAACGCTTTCTTTCTCTTTTTCTGGCCAGTGCGTGTTTCCATTTTCAACATGTTTTTGTAGCGTTAAGCAATGCAGTCAAATCACAGACATTTCTTAAAACTCTTTTTGTTCAGCGCTGAGTTCTGCACGCTCATGAATCGTCTCATTATAACAAACGGTGTGAATAAGAGATTATATTAAATGCGCAGCGTAGAGATTCCTTGACTTTAACGTAACTTTGGGACATCGCAATGAAGTGAATGTTATTAAAGGGAGCGCTCTTTGCGCGCTTTCTAGGCTTAGGCCATCCGTTCATAATTTTGATAAAGGGTTATTAGTGGAGCAAAGAGTAACCTGACCAATGAAGTAATGGAATGGTTCTGTAACCAGACATGCACTTTTCACTTTATGGGTTTACTGATCAGCTATTTGATTTGTTTAAAAGTATCCCATTTACACATGGCCACATGTGTCTTCTCAAAACGAATATATATAAGATCATGTCCGTAGCCAGCAATGGTCACCGAGGTCCGGACCTGGCAAGGACCTTGACAAGGTTTTCATGTTAAAAAATAAAATTTGTTCTCTGAAAGACTAATTTGCTGTTTAAAACTCCTCATATGAGGGTCTGTATGTATAATTCAGTTTAGACCGTTTGCTAGAATGTTTAGCGTCCGAGGTATGAAAATGATAGAAGCTGGCGGAGTGAACGAGGCTTGAGAGAATTGAGGGCGCGGGCGCAGCATCCTTCGTGTTGCCAGATCCAGCTAACATCGTCTCATTATAACAAACGGTGTGAATAAGAGATTATATTAAATGCGCAGCGTAGAGATTCCTTGACTTTAACGTAACTTTGGGACATCGCAATGTAGTGAATGTTATTAAAGGGAGCGCTCTTTGCGCGCTTTCTAGGCTTAGGCCATCCGTTCATAATTTTGATAAAGGGTTATTAGTGGAGCAAAGAGTAACCTGACCAATGAAGTAATGGAATGGTTCTGTAACCAGACATGCACTTTTCACTTTATGGGTTTACTGATCAGCTATTTGATTTGTTTAAAAGTATCCCATTTACACATGGCCACATGTGTCTTCTCAAAACGAATATATATAAGATCATGTCCGTAGCCAGCAATGGTCACCGAGGTCCGGACCTGGCAAGGACCTTGACAAGGTTTTCATGTTAAAAAATAAAATTTGTTCTCTGAAAGACTAATTTGCTGTTTAAAACTCCTCATATGAGGGTCTGTATGTATAATTCAGTTTAGACCGTTTGCTAGAATGTTTAGCGTCCGAGGTATGAAAATGATAGAAGCTGGCGAGTGAACGAGGCTTGAGAGAATTGAGGGCGCGGGCGCAGCATCCTTCGTGTTGCCAGATCCAGCTAATATCCTCTTTGTACTTGTCTTTTCCTCTTAATTTGACACTTTAGAAAGTTAATAAAGTGGGACGTTGCAGTTTAGGGTTAGCTCCGTAGCGATATCTTCATCTTATCTTATTTGCAAAAGAGTTTAAATAAATTAGGTTTTATTTGTTTTCTTTTTTTTTTTTCTTTCGATTTTTGGTTTTAAAACAATATCCGGCACTTAAACTGACAGTAATCAAAAAAACTGCTGACAGGACACCACATTCGGTAAGTCGAACGCAAAAAAAAAATCTCATGATATTATCTGTCAGAAACGTTATCAACGTTATCAAAAACAGTAGCATTTAGTGATCTGTAAGTATGTAGATTGAAATTAAATAGGCAAATAGCCATGAAGAAGTCTATGCTATTTCATTCAGTATAGTAGTTACATTTTCACAAAGCTAAAACATTCGTAAGAGCACTAGACAAAGTTATCAACTAAGCTATGTAGCAATGGTTATTAATGAAAACTATAAAAGTAATATGTATTGTTGCATGAATAATAGCTGATAAAATGATCCATAACCTATAGTAAGGTAGGCTATTAACACATTTTGATGCAATAAATATAATTTAACAGTGTTCATACCTCCAAAACAGAGAAAACATCTTTCACAAACGTCTGTCTCTTTTGAAGGGTTTAGTGTATATAACCTAATGAGTTACCTATTTGTAGAGGTTATTATAGCACAATTCTTAAGCCACCCAGACCTCACTAATTTTTTTAAATCCCTGGCCATGGCCATGAATACGATCTTCAATACCTGTGCTAATAAGTATCATCAGTGCCATCAATGGTTAGAGAATTTAGTCTCACTAGTTTTAATTTAGATAAAGGTGCCCCTGAATGCGACGCCAAACTTTCAGTTTCATTTGCAGAAGTTTGCGCTTGCTGTGTAGACAGAAGTTTATCTACGGTGGGTCATATATGTGAAGATGCGTGTTGCAGTAGCGCAATGGTAAAATTAATATGTTGTTCAACAACCCGATGCATTTAAACTTATCCGGTTGTTTCTGGAATGTGTCTCAGACCACCTTCTGAAGTGTTTTGCGAGATCAGATTACAATCTGTCTCAAATGCATTTCGGACAAGTCCATCGTTTCTTTCTTTCTTTTATTATTATTATTATTATTATTGAGCCGGGTGATGTGAATTATTCAGGCCCACCCACTCTTTTAGATGCCCACCCTCCAACCACTTTCCGTCTCCGCCACTGCACACAACCTATTAGTTCAAAAACTGATTCATTCAGGAACAAAACACCACCAATGTGTGTCACTCAGAGACAAGATTCTGCTTTGAATCAATTTAATAAAAAGGTGAATTATTTTTGATGGTGGAACAAAAATAGAGTAGCTGGTAGCCTAATATTCTATCGAAAATGTAAATTACTCAAAATGTTTATTGAAGTGTCGTATAAAACCAATATTCCACTTACAATCGTGCTGATGGTCTAAAAATCGTCTGTGATTCCTTGCAGTAAATTGTGCTCATCTAACAAATTAATTCCTGCTCTATTTGTTTTCCCTGTTTGAATATTCATTTATAATAGTGACTAAACAGCAGATGCCAAGAATTCACTGACAGGCTGGATCAGGGTGCATAAGACCAAATAATGGATCCCGACAGGATTTTCTCCAGCAAACTGCGAAAGAAGACAGAGGAGGAGAGAGTGAGAGAGAGAGGGAAAGAAAAAGAGGGCTCCTTGCAGATTTGTCTGTCTTCTTACTGAATGGTTGAATGATAACTGGCATTACCCTCACCAGATGGTGGAACAAAAATAGAGTAGCTGGTAGCCTAATATTCTATCGAAAATGTAAATTACTCAAAATGTTTATTGAAGTGTCGTATAAAACCAATATTCCACTTACAATCGTGCTGATGGTCTAAAAATCGTCTGTGATTCCTTGCAGTAAATTGTGCTCATCTAACAAATTAATTCCTGCTCTATTTGTTTTCCCTGTTTGAATATTCATTTATAATAGTGACTAAACAGCAGATGCCAAGAATTCACTGACAGGCTGGATCAGGGTGCATAAGACCAAATAATGGATCCCGACAGGATTTTCTCCAGCAAACTGCGCAAGAAGACAGAGGAGGAGAGAGTGAGAGAGAGAGGGAAAGAAAAAGAGGGCTCCTTGCAGATTTGTCTGTCTTCTTACTGAATGGTTGAATGATAACTGGCATTACCCTCACCAGTGAGGATAAACAGATTGTATTAGACCCGCACCCACACACAATCACATTCAGTGCCTTCCTGAGTCCATCTAGTCTCAGACGGCACATTCTGTCAAAGATCTGGCTACATGAGAGTAGAATGGATCAGACAGTTTTTAAGTAAACTGGTCAGGGACATAGAGAAAAACAACCACAAAAATACAAATGGAAAGAATCAGACAGGATAGTTGTACAACTGCTTCCAAGATGATCAGATAATTTGTGTTTCTGCCATCAGCAGCAGCCAGTCTTTGAGCAGGGGTCCACTAGAGTCTCAAATTGCTCAGATGGCATGTTGATTTCGGTTGAGCACTGCTCTAGCATACGCTTTGTGCTGGAGAGAGCACACACTGCTCTCCTGGTGTCAATACCTGAACGTTCAAGCGATACATTCAACAATGCCATTATAGACTTGGCTGCAACATGACAACAGGCAGACCAAACACATGATGGGTAAACACGTGATAGGGCTCTTTGTGCCATAATTGTGGGCCAGGAATCCATTTGCAGGAAAACTGTGGCATCAGTTGGAGGTTTCAGTCATGAACAACATTTCTAGCACTATTTTAGATAGTTACACATTCTATGAAAACATAGATTCAATAAATATAGCTAATTCAATCATTTTAAATTACAATTAACAGCTAATTTGCATTTCAAGTGTTTTCATGTTTTTACCAACAATTGCTCACTGAGGCTTATACATTATCCCAGACATCTCGGTGGAAAGATTCACACCTTGTGAATCATTCTGAACAATTCATTAAAGGAGACATATTATGCCCCTTTTTACAATATGTAATACAAGTCTCTGGTGTCCCCAGAATGTGTCTATGAAGTTTCAGCTCAAAATACTCCACAGATCATTTATTATATCATTTTGAAAATGCCTATTTTGAGTGGAAGCAGAAACACGCTGTTTTTCGGGCCTGTCTCTTTAAATGCAAATGAGCTGCTGCTCCCCGCCCCCTTTTCCAGAATAGAGCTGCGCCATTACAGCTCGGACCTGCTAAAATATCTGTTATGGTTCTGATTATCATATTTATCGCGCTGAAATCATGCGTTTTAAACCATACAAGTTTAAACTTCTGATATACAGTTTTCTGAGTGCGGACGGACAGAAAGCGGCTGTCACAGCATGTGAGTACTAAACTAAGTTCTCATTCACACACAAGTTTATGTTAAAAACACACAAGTTTCAAAAACAGTCAGTTATGTCTGTGAATGTAAACAGCTGGGAAATAAATCGCATGTTTATTTTAGATCTGTGTGGCAGCAGCAATATACAGTAAATAAATCGATATATCCACTGCTCTGTTGTCTCCTCTGAGGCTGGGACTCTAAATAGTGTTCTGTGCTCGTCTGTGCAGCCAAAGACAGAACAGGTAGCATGTTTTGCTCAAACTTTCGCCATGGCATTAGAACTAGTACAACGTCGCTTGAGAAAACACAATAACGTCGCAGTGGGTGTAAACTTACAGATTAAGGGGCGGTAATATTATAATGAGATCCCTTTGCCACGTCACCAAGGGAGCGAAATCAGACGTGCTGGTTTTCTCAGATGCTTGCAGAAAAAGGTTTCCCAAAACAAAGTTACTGGGTTAATCTTTTTCACGTTTCCTTGGTTGGTAGATGCACCAGGGACGTGATTATAGCACTTAAAACCTGGAAAAGTCAGATTTTCATGATATGTCACCTTTAAAAGACCCTGCTGATAAGTATAATTTGTTTCTGAACTTTCTCACTGCCCTGTTAAAAACAAAAACACATATGCTGGTCAAGTATGTTTTGAAGAATGGCAGCTGGTTTGAGCTGGGTTAAGCTGGTCTTTCTTTATTTGGTCATGAGCTGGTTTAAGCTGGTCTTGAGCTGGTTATAAGCTGGTTATGAGCTAGTCCTGAGCAAGAGCTAGATGCTTAGGACCAGCTTAGGACCAGCACATGACCAGCTTAAACCAGCACAGGATCAGCTTAAACCAGCTCATAACCAGCTTATAACCAGCTTAAACCAACTCAAACCAGTTGCTATGCTACAAAACATAAATTTTTTTCAATAGGGTACACTGATTACGTGTTAGATTTTGAGTGTCATTAGTTTGTGAATCGGATTACATTGAGCTGTAAGTAAGTTTTTGAATTACTATGGATGTGGCTCATAAGAATAATTTGTTCATGAACTGTATCACACTACTATCTGTAAACCAATTCTGACGCTGCATCCTCTCAAAGGTCGAACTGAGCGTTTGTTTGACTGTCCAGTCCAGAGCCGCTGTAGTTGTGTTAGTGTTGTTTTTACATGCAGCCTGCAAGGATAACTTTATAGAGTAACATGTTTTCTGATTTCTTTCAATTGTTTTGTGGTACAAAGTTTTCTAATCATATCATGCACAATTCAGACGGCAAGATCACAAGTGAATCATTACTTCTTTTGCAATTATATTGTACATTCAAGCAGTGCAGGGAACACATTAGTAACAATGCACAGTATGCGAGAACGGTTTTCCATGACCGTGTGGAATGAAGTGCAAAAAGATAAATGTAGGCTAGAGCATTTTTCTGTTTCTCACCTGAATGATCTGCCTTGTTCAAGAGAAGTATTATTTGAAAAAATATATATATTTTTGGATTTACATGCATTCTGTTACAACCCTTTAGTGTATCACTAAACATTTAAACATAATTTATCTCTAGCAGATTTTAGCACTTTTAGCTTTTAGCACACGCCAAAATATAGATGACTCATCCTGTACTATATTTTTTGAGCAATTTAATCATATTTAGCCAATTCATGGGACTTTTAAGCTCATCTTTATTTTTAGAAGTTTGCAGTCCAGAGCCGCTGTAGTTGTGTTAGTGTTGTTTTTACATGCAGCCTGCAAGGATAACTTTATAGAGTAACATGTTTTCTGATTTCTTTCAATTGTTTTGTGGTACAAAGTTTTCTAATCATATCATGCACAATTCAGACGGCAAGATCACAAGTGAATCATTACTTCTTTTGCAATTATATTGTACATTCAAGCAGTGCAGGGAACACATTAGTAACAATGCACAGTATGCGAGAACGGTTTTCCATGACCATGTGGAATGAAGTGCAAAAAGAGAAATGTAGGCTAGAGCATTTTTCTGTTTCTCACCTGAATGATCTGCCTTGTTCAAGAGAAGTATTATTTGAAAAAATATATATATTTTTGGATTTACATGCATTCTATCACTAAACATTTAAACATAATTTATCTCTAGCAGATTTGAGCACTTTTAAACACGCCAAAATATAGATGACTCATCCTGTACTATATTTTTTGAGCAATTTAATCATATTTAGCCAATTCATGGGACTTTTAAGCTCATCTTTATTTTTAGAAGTTTGCTCAGCACAAGATCTCATACATGTGCTTGTGATTCATAACCTTCTTGTGTTTACATATTAAAAACCAGTGTGCTTATAGGTTCATATTATCTCCTCTATTATAGAGCCCAAAGACTGAACCTTTGCAACGCCCAATGGACTAGTGCTTTTATTGTGTTTTCCTTATAAAATGAAAGTGCTGACAGGGATTTAAAAACATGGCTCTTATTGTTCTCGCTTGAGATGCGCAGCTTTAATGTTTGTCCTCCAGCAGGATTTAGAGGCAGCAGAATGAGCTAAACAATATTTATTCTCTTTAAATAAGGAATGCCAACATGCATGAGTTGCAACAAGGTCAATATGACTTCGGTGAACAAAAGAACGTCCTCAGTGTTCAGATGGAGAAATGAGATTTGTTTCTTTTTCTGTCATATTTCAAAATTTCATCATAGACTCCAGCCAAAAAGGTTTTAGGCCAAAATCTCAGTCAAGCAAACCTTGATGATTTGGTATTTCCAACTTTCTCAGTGGAATGAACGTGGTCTCATTGCTCCTTAGGCAGTTTCAGATTGTTAGTTTGCAGTGCTGGTCTAACAATTCTGGGTTTGCTGACCATAACTTCACCTGTGGGAGCCAAAACTAATCTGAGAAACTTCTTGAAGTACTAACAACACTGTTCATACAGACAGCGAGAATTATTCTCTCTTTCATCTTTACTCTGTGTACACAAAATTTCCCTGCCAGAGCCATCGTGATGTACACTCTATTTGATTTACGTTCTACTGAACCCCCATCAGAGCAGTTTAATATCTAGACACACTTGTATCATATATATATATATATATATATATATATATATATATATATATATATATATATACTTATGTTAACAAATATGAAGTTTAGGAAGATATTGATGTGCGAAAGTGGAAGATTATTTCAAAACATACTGTGTGTTTGGTGTGGGCCACCCAAGGCACTTATCCACTGAAGCAAAGCCGTGAAGTGTGTGCACACTTCATAATGAAAATGATTATTAAAACTTTAAACAGTTCCCCTCAGGTGGCTGTATTTCAAAATTGAACAGCCAAACCCTGCAGCTGTTCTTTAAAATTGGAAGGTTAATTGCTCCCTTTGGAGCTCTCTTCTTAAAGAGATTTGTTAAATTTGTCCATTTGTTGAAGCTTTGTACAAACCATGTTTGCGTCTTCATCGCTTTACTCAGTAAACACCCATCACGAGCGATTTCACAGATAAAAGGGCTCAAATTAATAAACACTCACTTCTCATTTGGCTGCTTTTTCTTTGCCTTGGCATGAACTCAGCGCAGTGTTTCCTGTGTTCTCTCTTTCTCTTTCAATTCCTGCCCAATACAATCCCAGAATGCTCAGCTTCCTCTGTTTCTATTTATTTATTTACTTTTCTCTGCATCATGAAGCCTTTAAAATATTAATTATCATTTCCACAAAAGACTTTCGGGAGGCTGGGACTGATTCCATTATAACAGCTTCTTTGCTGAGATAAAACCTCTTGTGTCTAGTTTCAGCACACAATCCGTGGAATAAAATGATTAGGCTATGGTATGTTTTGGCTTTTATGTCGAAAAGACAATCACAAAATACAATACATTAAGCTACATAATAATTTACTGCATGCTGTGTGAAAGCGACACATGGCCCGTTTGAGGTTAAACTGACCATTTTACAAGTATTGTTAGTAATGTATTTTTCACACATTTAGTGGATTTGATTTGTTTATTACATAATTTAACCCTTATATTTATGATTATACAACAGTTAGATTAGTGAAAGTCTTTGTAAAGGTTGTAAAACAACTCATACTCATACGCAATTCGCATACTATCTCTAAGTAGTATTTAAGATTAGCCTGCTAATCTTGAATTCTATAGGGTGCAAATTGGGATGCATTCTTTGTAAACAAGTCATTGAATCATTCACTTAAACTGATTCGTTCAAACACACCAATTAATTCAGGAATGGGTTCTGCTATGGCGTCGTTTGGAAATATTTTCATTGCAACACTGTTTAAATGGAAGTTACTCAATATTAATTTCTTATTTGTCGAACTGTAAAAGCAATCTCACACTCGCAAATACTGTTGGTCCTCTCCTCTCCATGAGCCATGGGATTTCATTAGCCCTGGTGAAAGGCTGTAGCTACACCTGTTTTATTCAGAACATCTGTTAAATAATTCGCATTCAGACCTCAGGCATATTCACTTCTGTCGGTTCTATAGATAGAGATAATGGGTCACACCCGTTTGAGACTTGTTCAAAAATGCTGTATGGGATTGCAATTCCAATCACATACCCTTTTATTGTCGTGTTTTCCTTTGTTACTGATTTCATTTAGTGGATCCATCAGAAGACGCCATTTAAACACATTATTCTGCTGTTGGCTAGGCTTTTACTGCGGCAAACATTTTAATTGTTCGGTTTAATGGATGCATTTTGATTAATCTCGCACATTTGCTGCGTCAACAGTGTTTTTGTTACTCTTGTTTAATTTCAGTTGCTTTTGTCGGCTTCGGATAATGGCTTTGTCTAAAGTGCATGCCCATTTCCATTAGAAAGATACTGTAATAGTAGCTTTTCAACATCAACAATTATAACTGGGTAACTCAAAAGTTAAAAACCCAAAGCTTTTGGCTTCTGTACATCTCTCTGCCTTCTCACACAAGCACACACTCACACATAAAAGAATGGCTGAAAGTTTTTTTTTTTTTTACAGTCCTTCAACTACCCTTATGTCTAATCCTCCAAGTAGCTATTTACTGTTTCATTTCTGATCTACACCTCATGTGGCTCAGGGCCACGGGCCGAATAAGACAGCATCCTACCTGCTGCTGCTTTTCTGTCCCAGAATCCTTCATCCAAATGCCACTCCCAGCTATTAATCTCCTTTCTGTGCTTTGTTTACAGCGGCCCGTAAGTCAGACCACCGCCTGACAGGGTCATCCCTCTCTTTCTACGAGATAAAACTTTTACAGGGCTGCAAAGATAACAAACTGCAGCTACTGCCATGGGAGGACAGAGCGAGCGAGAGAGGGAGAGGAGGAGGAAAGAAAAGGATAAATAGCTGCTTGTAAATTTGTCCTGGCAGCCTGTCTTCTCTCAGAGCTCCAGCTAGCTTGAAGCTAACTGTGCTGAACATGTTTCGCAGTTTTATGAAATGCTACGAAGGCTCAATATTGTTATAAAAAAGATGCATATGTATTCTAAAGGTACTGTAACCCTCGCAGAAACCATTTGTATTGTGACATTTTCATGACCACATTATTTAATATATTTAATAAGCCATTTCCCCCACAATATGCATGATTTGAGGCTTTACTATCTTTGTGGAGACACAATATAAGCAAAACTTGACCCAAATGCACACACTTCTTCCCTTTGGTATTACTCACACCAGTAAAGTGCATTAACGTGCAAAAGTACTGAGTGGTTTTGGGTTGCTCTGAAATCAGACATTTGGGGGTGATTATCTTTTTCATGGCTCAATAAAAGCATCGGCGCCCTGGTTCTTCCTGTTTCCATCTGCTAAAATGGCATCTCAAATCTTCAGCACTGCGTTGTACTAAAATAAAGCTCAATAAATACCCATAAAGCTAGCTTTGCCCCCCCCCGACACTCACACTAAATGTGAACCCACAAGGCAAAGTACAAAAACAACAGCTGAGCTTGTGTTGTAATTAAATCTCATTATCATAACCGCATTGTTTTGATGTTTGTTCGAGGCCGTTTTGGGAGTTGGTTCTCAATCTCTCAGCACTTTCTGTCTTTCAGATCGCTCACTGGTGCTCTGAAACGCTGCCCTGGCCCATGCAAACACCCCTGTTGGACACAAACAGAGCTGTTTTCCCTGGAATTCCTGATAAAGTGCTAACCTCGAATCGCCGCTTCAGAGGATTGAATGTAGAATCATTGCAGGTGTCATGTGACGTACTAAAATAAAGCTCAATAAATACCCATAAAGCTAGCTTTGCCCGCCCCGACACTCACACTAAATGTGAACCCACAAGGCAAAGTACAAAATCAACAGCTGAGCTTGTGTTGTAATTAAATCTCATTATCATAACCGCATTGTTTTGATGTTTGTTCGAGGCCGTTTTGGGAGTTGGTTCTCAATCTCTCAGCACTTTCTGTCTTTCAGATCGCTCACTGGTGCTCTGAAACGCTGCCCTGGCCCATGCAAACACCCCTGTTGGACACAAACAGAGCTGTTTTCCCTGGAATTCCTGATAAAGTGCTAACCTCGAATCGCCGCTTCAGAGGATTGAATGTAGAATCATTGCAGGTGTCATGTGACCTCACCTACAGCAGAGGCTACAGGCATGAACTGACCTGGATGATTTAGACAGACACTATAATGCTCTCTGAGGCAACGCATGTCAAGTGTTGTTTGGTCTCACTTCACACAGGAACAACACAGGTCACACTCACAAGATGTTACAGCTCATTCTCTCACTTTTGTTTTTTTTTACCTCCCTACCACCCTTTTTGTCATTCTTTAATTTGTATTTATTCATATTTTATTAGAATTTTACCTTTATTTATTTTCTTTGTTTTTTCTCTCATGTACAGCAGTAAGTAAGTATTCCACAATGTCCAATCGATCGGTCCAGGGAAATCATATTTCCCCCCTCTACACTTTCCTTTAGCAAATTAAATTTGCTCCTAACTGTCCCACTGCAGTTAATTAGCTGCCTGTGGTAGCAAATTGCAAATTTACATTTTTATAGTTTTTCAAGTTAATTAGGCTGCTCACTCAGCCAGACATTTCCTGTTTATGTGTCTTCCGTTTTGGACCGTCTGTTTCTAAACTATTCTGACGAAACAATGTCTCTTGGTGACAAATCTGCGACAGACCCTAAATATTTACAAAATTCCTCAAAGTGATTTCATGAATGATATAACAACATAAAACAAAGCTTGTCTAGAACATTGATTAAAAGATGGATATTAAACTAATTTTCCCTTCTCTGCTAAATGCCTGTTGCATTTCACTGTAAGCACTCCCATTTGTCAGTAAGATAAAACTATTAGAGAGAGTTAAGGGGAAACCTTGACTCTGGATCTGTTTGTCATATATTTTGAATATATGCCAATTCTGCAAGTCATAATACAAATATATCACCAAGCACCAAACAGGATGACAAAAATCATTGTTTTGAACTGCTCAAACCAATAGAACACTGTGAGATCACCCCTCTGTGACTCCAAAAGACACATTCAGAATGTGTCTGTTTATTACAGAGGAAAAATCCCTCTGCTGAGTCACATGATCTGTCAACCCAGAGAACAGTGAGCAATGTGCCTCAACAAGATGATTCTGGGTGATGGCTGTTTCACACTCATTTTGCACTCATTTCATCTCTGTTCTACAGTACTGTCACTATGAATCAAACAATTTAGATTGACAATATGTCCTATATTCATCCTCAATGTGCTGGGTCATCCTTAATAGACCGTGTGCTAGACTGCATTTATGGAATTGCAGTGTGCAGCATCACGATTTTTACCACTGTAAAGCTCAATACATCTGTCCGTCAAATGTATCCCTCCTGCTCTCTCACGGGCCTTGCTATGGGATGGGGGGGGGGGGGGGGGCGT
>NW_015505313.1:1203446-1214647 GCF_001515645.1 Sinocyclocheilus grahami | reverse complement strand
GCTATGGGGTGGGGGGGGGGGGAGGGGTCTGTCTCGGACCTGCTGTTCCCCTCAACTCCCCTTCTCTTAATTAACGGCATTCACAAGCCAGCAGTTTATAATTAAATGTATACGCAGTGATGAATAACCAAATAAAGGGAACAGATAGTTGTGTGCTCTAACTAAAATGCAGAAAGAAAACTAATATTTGGACAATACTACTAATTAAGGGGTGCAGGGTGTTAATAGGGAGGAAAGGGAAAGCTTCAGGTGAACTTGCTGCGTAAAGACTGGTAGGTTGTACTCCCCCATTTTTGCTTTTTATACAATATTTGTATGTGTGTGGCTCTCAGTGCTTTTGTAAAATTATCAGAAACCTCTGGAGAGGAACTGGGCAGATTGAACAAGCTTGTTGTTGGTGTACTTTTATTACTTGTTGTTGGCTCTTTGTCTCTTTGTTTTTGAGAGTAGTAAAGATAGAGAGAATACATTTTCCCTGCGTACTGTTGCTGTAATGTCTCTTTCCAGCATGGGGTTAATGACTCCTCAATGGGTAAAACAATTGGTAATATTCCTTTTGAAATGTAGAGAATAAAAAGGGGAAGAATTGGATTACTACACAGTGAATTAAAGTTAATTTAAAAAAGAAGGAAAAACAAAAACATAAAAATCATCATGTCAACATATAGGACGAAATCATCCCCTTTTCAAGTCCATCCCCTGTTGTCCTCTCATATCAAAATCCACTGACATACTGTATTCGTCGTGGACTGTTTTTGCTTGTAAACGGTGCTTGATCTGTGCATATTTCTCTCCCGATTCACACACTTTTCCACTGGTGAAAGCCATATTATGGATGGAGTTAAGTTAAAATCTCTTAATTTTGTACTTATTACAAACACGCAGCTTTTCACTTCACCAGGGTTAATTAATAGATTGAAGTCGTGTGGATTACTCATGGATTACTGTGATGTTTTTATCAGCTGTTTGGACTCTATTCTGATGGCACCCATTCACTGCAGAGGCTCTACTGGTGAGCAAGTGATGGGATTCTCCAAATCTGTTCTGATGAAGACAAACTCTTCCTGAGTGAGTTTTTTTGGTATTCCTTTAATAATTATAGTTATTTTCTTTCTTTTTTCCTCACAGTTATAACTTTCGAAATAGATCAGTTTGTTAGCATGTGTGCAACAGCATCACAGAACTGCTTTAATGCTTTATCTCTGATGACAGAGATCAGCAAAAATAAACATCAAAGGATCAGGATGGTTACCTTAGGGATGGTCTTCCATATGGTTTGATCACACTATGGTGTATTCAAGCAGAAATATACTTAATAACAGCTTTAATTAACTTCCGTATGACAGATTGAGACTTCACCATATACAGTGGCCCCCAAAAAGCTTATGAGCATCTAAAAATTAATTGAATTGCATTAGTTACAAAATATCAAACCAAGTGCAACTGAAAAAAAAAATTATGCTTTTCTTAGAACTAACTTTTCTGCAAGGACTTTTGACCAGCTGTTATCAAGGTGATTTTTCAGTTGATATACGTTAGTTAGTTCCTAAAGTTCACATGTGTCCCTGCAAAATAATCACAGGTGTAGTTCATCACATTAACTATTGACATGTTCCATTATTGTTTGACACTTTTGTCAAAAATGTAAACAATATATTAATTATTTTAGAATGTGAAACAATGGTTGCTATATTTCTTTACAATACAGTACATTCAGTCAAGCTGAACAGCGATGCAGATGTGAAATTGCTGGTGGTCCAGTCACTTGCTGTGAAGAGACGAAAGGATAATCCGGCATGGGCACGTGTCCTCTGCTTGTACTCATCAGACACACAGATGTCAGCGCTCCTTTTGTCCTTGTCGTTGATGAGCGTCAAGAGGCTGCAGCTGTGATTGGTTGACATCCTGCCAGCCAAGTTGCTTCAGTGTGGCGGTGTCCATGGTGCTGCAGCACAATAGACAAGGACCAAGGGCTTAGGGTTTGATTTCTCTTTTGCTAATCTGGTCATATCTGCACTGATTGCATCAACTTTCATTGGATGAATACAATATAACATCCTTTATCAATCTTCCTGTTCTACTAAAACAAATCCTGTTAAATTAACCGTATAAAAAACTGTAGGCCTATTAAAAGCAATATACAATGGAATTCTGATAGTTTGACCTTAAATAAAGGTCACTTGTATTTTTTTATGAAAAACAATTTTGACAAAATTGTACAAAATATATGTACACAACTGTATTCCCTTGTTGATGAAAATGGGTAAATAATGATTTTAGTTTAGTTTTTAGCTGTTTTGTTTAAAGTATTTATGGTCAGTATTTTTTTTTCAAGTCTCTTATGCTCACCAAGGCTCATCAGTGTCACATGATATGCTGATTTGGTGCTCATTTCTTACTATTATCAATATTGGGGGGAAAAAAGTCCTCCTTAATGTTTTTGTTGAAACTTATACTTTTTTCAGAATCAATTTAATGCATCCTTATTCAAAAGAAAATTGTATATATAAACTTTCCTCTTGTATAATAAGGTAACTAACAGTAAATAATTTAACAATTTTTACTGTAGCGTTTTTACATTCTTTTCCTTTCAATTAAGAACACAGTGTGTATTTATATGTGCTATAAAGGTCTGTGAGTGGAGGAAAGATAGACTCCTCCCCTTCCTCTCACTAATTAAGTATTGACCAACCAATAACAGAAGAAAAGATTACCAATCCCATTTTAAAGGCTAATGTGCAGGAGTGTCATCTGTGTCTTTAAGATCTGTTGACTGATGGAAGATTCAAACTGTCTGTGTATCAATACTCAATATTGCTAGTATCAATTTAATGACCTCCATAACCTCCACATCTGACACCTCAAAAGTACTCCACAACTGATTTACAGGAGACTGCTACAAAGAGCATCATATCACAGAACAATCAGACAAGTTGAACAACTGGAACAAACATAACTGAATGAAAACCTGCCAATTGTGCCATTTGACATCTGAATTTGTATGTATTTAGCATATTCAGTCAGACTGAATGGCTGACCAGCAAGAGTGGCCATGTAACTGGAGTGGCCCCCAGGCTACAGTATGAACTGCTTATAAATTCATTGGACTTCACCCCATCTGATAGAACAAACAGAGCCAGACCTATAAGCCGAGCTTATGGGCCCATTAACTCCTCTCCAGGTCCGTGTTTATCGCAATACTGGTAGTGCAGGATAGTCCCCACGGACACCTAACAGCAGCATAAATCCACTCTTGAAAACCTCTGCGATATTTTACAGCTCATTCGCATGCACTAAACTGCTTTCTAATGGGTGTTTCGGAATTAGTGCACTGGTGAACGGGATACCCCCACAGCCCCCCGCAATATGGAGCGACCCAACCAATCTCATAATATAAGCCAATTACATTATGGTTAATTTGCCTATTTAGAGAAGGCACATCAAAGCACCAAATATACATGAATCACAATCACAGAAAACAATGTCTAACTGTCCCACTGGCACTGTCTTTTTTAGAGGTGACATAAATGCAATCCAGTAATCGGAATGCAACCAAAATATTTATTTCATTCATTTATTTTTTCAATAATTATACTATTAACAAAACTCCTAATGTGCATTGCTACATGTTATCATATGCACATGCAGTCAGCAACTACAATAATTTTAAGTCTCAGGTTTTGTTTCATTAAAAAGAACTGATTCATTTGAGTTATTTGTTTGGGAATCAGACTACACTTGAACTGCATGTGTCTGATTCATTACAGTGAACCGAACTATACTGGTTACACTGTATGTTTAGTGCTGTAGATTTTTCATTGTTTTTCAATGTAAACATGTGCTAGATAAATATATGTTGTGTCTTTTGCAGTGTCTTGCACATGGCACAGCATTCTAAAACCATTAATTAATAAAAAATAAATAAAAAATGTGAAAACTGGAAAAGTTGAAAAATCATAACTCATCAACAGCTATATTCCCATCCACCTAATTTTAAGTGAATTTTGGGATAATGCATAAAAAAAACGCTGGATGGAAACACCAGGATGTGCATAAATTCTTAAAATGCACATAAAAAGCTATTCAATCTCATAACACACCATTTCAAACGTTATTTTAATATTTTTTAAATGCCTGAGCCAAAGTCCATCATCAACATGATTTGGTATTATCACCTCCCAAAACTGTTTCACATGATTACTGTACGTTCCCAAACATCAGGCATCAGAACACAAAAGAAATTGACAATGCATTTCTAAATACAAAAATGCATTCTGTGTGAATGGCCCCTAAGCAGAGCAGTCAGAGAATTTTATTTCAGTGTTATTTCTGCATTGGCGAGAACCAATAACATAACCAAACTTCATTTACTTTGTACATCTAAAAAAATGTGAACATCTGACTTACTGTCTCTTCACATCTCAGTTGCGATTTAATCTCTAAAGGAACATGCCCTCAATCTCATACTATCATATCAAGCATTCACGCTCCCTTCTTGTGCATTTAAATTACACTCAACAGCTCGAAATCCTCATTTCCTGTCAGTTATCAATGCACAAACACACACATCACTGCAATGTCACAGGTGGAACTCTGCTGGTGGGTTGAAGTGCTAATAGGGGTGAGTTATTTGTGCCTGATAGTGTGTGTGTGTGTGTGTGTCTAAGTGTGTCGAGGGGATTTATATATCCTCACGTCCGGATTTTCATTTGGGAGAGAATAATAACAGATCAGATATGGGAGTTAATCACAGCTTTTCTTCTTTATATCACCCCTGAGAATTCAACATGGCTCGCTCTCCATTTCTGTCTCACTTTGTCTCTATCTCTTTCTCCTTCACCTTCTCTATTGTCATCTCTCCTTTTTTCCTGTGTAAATGCCTCATAAATCAGGTTCATATAAAGCAGCCATCACATTGGGGCAGCTGTTGTCCCCCAGAAACTCATTAAAGAAGAGAAGCACTCTTCCCTAATGAAAGTGAAGTGATGTCTAGGTCTTAGCACACATTATTCTACAAGGGCTTATTGGGACAGAGAGAAGGAAGGAGAAGAATATGATAAAGAGGTATGGGAAGGAAAGACATAGATATTGGAGTGTTATGATGATTAATAGAATTCTCTGGGGTAGAGAAAAGTCAAGCTGAAAGCTAGTGATACAAAGCCATCAGATAATAATGGGCTATAAATACTAACACAATAAAACAGATGCAATAAAAAATATAGCAACTTGGGTTTTGTGTAGAGGGATATATTAGCATGAATATTTTGCTTTGTTTGGCTAGTCAGATGTTTAGGTCGTTTGTAGTAGCAGCTTCATGTGCAGCTGTTTTTAATTGCTCCTTTGGGAAAGACTGTGCTTAATAAAGGACACAAAGCTGCTTTAGCACTCTATATCAAATGTGTAGTGTGCAAGTCAACATGTTAAATGCAAATGATGTATTTCTGCATATAACACAAGCTTCCATTTAGCTTGATGAAAAAAAACAACCTGATGTTACAACAAAATGTAACTGAAATGTGCAAATTTCGTAAGATATCAATATCAATGTGATTTTTATGGAAATGTATGATTTTTACCAAAAATAAAGGTAAGCATGAAGGCCCACCCATAACACTAACTGTATGTAAGCAGATTGTGTGAAAACATATGAATGAGATCATACGAATTAGCCACCAATTCAGGAAAAATTGTTAGAGTAAGAGTAAGTATATAACAGGAAAAGGGACTAAATAATGTCTTCATTTATATTTAAATATGCAAAAATCCAATGCTAGTATGTGTTTTGTAGGCTACCTATGTGTCTTTGTGTATCTGTGAGTGTGTATGTGAACGACTTGGCTTCACTAATCGATTTTTGCTCATTCATCAGTGTAGCAGATATAAGTCATGGTCAGTGCTTTGAAAAACTATGCTGCAACCAAGAGGGGAAGAGGTGTACTATTACTATCAATAGAAATGTTTTATCTGTGTGTGTGTAAGTGAGGCAGAAAAAAAGGAAAAATAGGAGCGGTCTTGTGGCATAAATGTGATAGACTCTTGAGTGATGCCCTGTCAGCTTATTGTTTTGACACTTGTCAGCTCCACACCTCTATGGACGTGTTTTGTGTGTGTGTGTGTGTGTGTGTGTGTGTAAGTGCACCATTCTGACAGCATAAGTTAAGCCCCTGCGGACCCTGTTGGAGATAAAGTGACAGGCTGGTCAGTGTGTGAGTGAACAGAAACATTTAACCAAGCTGACAGGTTAATCAAACTCAGATGAGCAGGTAGAAGAAGCATCCACCTCACTTCATTAACCTGGAACAAATCACAGTAAAATATCTGGTTGCAGAGCGTTTGAATGTGTTGCCATGTTTTCTGCTGGATTTTCAGTTCAGAAGAAATCATATATTAATTGCGGATGTAAGCTGGCAGTTTGTGAATGCTATGGAATGTAGGCAAAGACAACATACAAAATGTGACTACTAAAATTAAAACTAAAAACAAACAAAACAAAAAATACTAATTTTTGTTACTTGAAATAAGTGTTAACTGAAATAAAATTTAATTTCAGCATTTTCATTTAGTTTAATTTGACATAAAAAAGTAAAACTAATTTTAAAAATTAAGATATATATATATATATATTATATATGGATATATTCATTTTGATGTATTTAAATTTATATATAAAATAATAAAAATTTTAAAACAACAAAATTACTAAAACAAAAATTACAACATGAAAATTATATATATATCCTGCATCTCCTGCACATTCTTTGGTTTTCCAGCATCTTCTGCGTATTTGAACCCTTTCCAACAGTGACTGTATGATTTTAAGATCCATATTTTCACACTGAGGGCAATTGAGGGACTCATACACAGCTATTACAAAAGATGGAAACATTTACTGATGCTCAAGAAGACAACACAATGCATTAAGAGCCAGAGGGTGTAAACTTTTGAACAGGATGATGATGTGTACATTTTTCTTATTTTGTTTAAAGATCTTTGTTTTTCATTTGGTACTGCACTTAAAGGGTACCTATTATGCAAAATCCGTTTTGTTCGGTAGATGCAGATGACAGGTCAGTGCGGTGCGCGTTTCATCCCACTTTTAGTGCATTTGGCTTCCCATATGTATGGACATGGCTCGCTCTCCATTTCTGTCTCACTTTGTCTCTATCTCTTTCTCCTTCACCTTCTCTATTGTCATCTCTCCTTTTTTCCTGTGTAAATGCCTCATAAATCAGGTTCATATAAAGCAGCCATCACATTGGGGCAGCTGTTGTCCCCCAGAAACTCATTAAAGAAGAGAAGCACTCTTCCCTAATGAAAGTGAAGTGATGTCTAGGTCTTAGCACACATTATTCTACAAGGGCTTATTGGGACAGAGAGAAGGAAGGAGAAGAATATGATAAAGAGGTATGGGAAGGAAAGACATAGATATTGGAGTGTTATGATGATTAATAGAATTCTCTGGGGTAGAGAAAAGTCAAGCTGAAAGCTAGTGATACAAAGCCATCAGATAATAATGGGCTATAAATACTAACACAATAAAACAGATGCAATAAAAAATATAGCAACTTGGGTTTTGTGTAGAGGGATATATTAGCATGAATATTTTGCTTTGTTTGGCTAGTCAGATGTTTAGGTCGTTTGTAGTAGCAGCTTCATGTGCAGCTGTTTTTAATTGCTCCTTTGGGAAAGACTGTGCTTAATAAAGGACACAAAGCTGCTTTAGCACTCTATATCAAATGTGTAGTGTGCAAGTCAACATGTTAAATGCAAATGATGTATTTCTGCATATAACACAAGCTTCCATTTAGCTTGATGAAAAAAAACAACCTGATCTCATTAGAAAATGTAACTGAAATGTGCAAATTTCGTAAGATATCAATATCAATGTGATTTTTATGGAAATGTATGATTTTTACCAAAAATAAAGGTAAGCATGAAGGCCCACCCATAACACTAACTGTATGTAAGCAGATTGTGTGAAAACATATGAATGAGATCATACGAATTAGCCACCAATTCAGGAAAAATTGTTAGAGTAAGAGTAAGTATATAACAGGAAAAGGGACTAAATAATGTCTTCATTTATATTTAAATATGCAAAAATCCAATGCTAGTATGTGTTTTGTAGGCTACCTATGTGTCTTTGTGTATCTGTGAGTGTGTATGTGAACGACTTGGCTTCACTAATCGATTTTTGCTCGTTCATCAGTGTAGCAGATATAAGTCATGGTCAGTGCTTTGAAAAACTATGCTGCAACCAAGAGGGGAAGAGGTGTACTATTACTATCAATAGAAATGTTTTATCTGTGTGTGTGTAAGTGAGGCAGAAAAAAAGGAAAAATAGGAGCGGTCTTGTGGCATAAATGTGATAGACTCTTGAGTGATGCCCTGCCAGCTTATTGTTTTGACACTTGTCAGCTCCACACCTCTATGGACGTGTTTTGTGTGTGTGTGTGTGTGTGTGTGTGTGTAAGTGCACCATTCTGACAGCATAAGTTAAGCCCCTGCGGACCCTGTTGGAGATAAAGTGACAGGCTGGTCAGTGTGTGAGTGAACAGAAACATTTAACCAAGCTGACAGGTTAATCAAACTCAGATGAGCAGGTAGAAGAAGCATCCACCTCACTTCATTAACCTGGAACAAATCACAGTAAAATATCTGGTTGCAGAGCGTTTGAATGTGTTGCCATGTTTTCTGCTGGATTTTCAGTTCAGAAGAAATCATATATTAATTGCGGATGTAAGCTGGCAGTTTGTGAATGCTATGGAATGTAGGCAAAGACAACATACAAAATGTGACTACTAAAATTAAAACTAAAAACAAACAAAACAAAAAATACTAATTTTTGTTACTTGAAATAAGTGTTAACTGAAATAAAATTTAATTTCAGCATTTTCATTTAGTTTAATTTGACATAAAAAAGTAAAACTAATTTTAAAAATTAAGATATATATATATATATATTATATATGGATATATTCATTTTGATGTATTTAAATTTATATATAAAATAATAAAAATTTTAAAACAACAAAATTACTAAAACAAAAATTACAACATGAAAATTATATATATATCCTGCATCTCCTGCACATTCTTTGGTTTTCCAGCATCTTCTGCGTATTTGAACCCTTTCCAACAGTGACTGTATGATTTTAAGATCCATATTTTCACACTGAGGGCAATTGAGGGACTCATACACAGCTATTACAAAAGATGGAAACATTTACTGATGCTCAAGAAGACAACACAATGCATTAAGAGCCAGAGGGTGTAAACTTTTGAACAGGATGATGATGTGTACATTTTTCTTATTTTGTTTAAAGATCTTTGTTTTTCATTTGGTACTGCACTTAAAGGGTACCTATTATGCAAAATCCGTTTTGTTCGGTAGATGCAGATGACAGGTCAGTGCGGTGCGCGTTTCATCCCACTTTTAGTGCATTTGGCTTCCCATATGTATGGCTGAACACCGGTTCTCTCTCTCAGTTATGTTGCTTATACCGGCTGTTTATTGCTGTAGATATGCAATGCAGAGAGACATATACGCGATACATATACGTGAATATGCAGCTCATTTGCATTTAAAGCGATACACTCCAAAACAGCTCTTTTTTTAGACACCCCAAAAATGACATTTTCCAGCTGTTATAATCAATTATATGTTGGGTATTTCGGGCTGAAACATCACAGACACATTCTGGGGACACCCAAGTCCAATATTACATCTTGTAAAAAGGGAGGGCAATTGAGGGACTCATACACAGCTATTAGAAAAGGTGAAAACATTTACTGATGCTCAAGAAGGCAACACAATGCATTAAGAGCCAGAGGGTGTAAACTTTTGAACAGGATGATGATGTGTACATTTTTCTTATTTTGTTTAAAGATCTTTGTTTTTCATTTGGTACTGCACTTAAAGGGTACCTATTATGCAAAATCCGTTTTGTTCGGTAGATGCAGATGACAGGTCAGTGCGGTGCGCGTTTCATCCCACTTTTAGTGCATTTGGCTTCCCATATGTATGGCTGAACACCGGTTCTCTCTCTCAGTTATGTTGCTTATACCGGCTGTTTATTGCTGTAGATATGCAATGCAGAGAGACATATACGCGATACATATACGTGAATATGCAGCTCATTTGCATTTAAAGCGATACACTCCAAAACAGCTCTTTTTTTAGACACCCCAAAAATGACATTTTCCAGCTGTTATAATCAATTATATGTTGGGTATTTCGGGCTGAAACATCACAGACACATTCTGGGGACACCCAAACATAGATTAAAATGTCATAAAAAAGTAAAACTAATATTAAAAATTAAAATATATATATATATATATTATATATGGATATATTCATTTTGATGTATTTAAATTTATATATAAAATAATAAAAATTTTAAAACAACAAAATTACTAAAACAAAAATTACAACATGAAAATTATATATATATCCTGCATCTCCTGCACATTCTTTGGTTTTCCAGCATCTTCTGCGTATTTGAACCCTTTCCAACAGTGACTGTATGATTTTAAGATCCATATTTTCACACTGAGGGCAATTGAGGGACTCATACACAGCTATTACAAAAGATGGAAACATTTACTGATGCTCAAGAAGACAACACAATGCATTAAGAGCCAGAGGGTGTAAACTTTTGAACAGGATGATGATGTGTACATTTTTCTTATTTTGTTTAAAGATCTTTGTTTTTCATTTGGTACTGCACTTAAAGGGTACCTATTATGCAAAATCCGTTTTGTTCGGTAGATGCAGATGACAGGTCAGTGCGGTGCGCGTTTCATCCCACTTTTAGTGCATTTGGCTTCCCATATGTATGGCTGAACACCGGTTCTCTCTCTCAGTTATGTTGCTTATACCGGCTGTTTATTGCTGTAGATATGCAATGCAGAGAGACATATACGCGATACATATACGTGAATATGCAGCTCATTTGCATTTAAAGCGATACACTCCAAAACAGCTCTTTTTTTAGACACCCCAAAAATGACATTTTCCAGCTGTTATAATCAATTATATGTTGGGTATTTCGGGCTGAAACATCACAGACACATTCTGGGGACACCCAAGTCCAATATTACATCTTGTAAAAAGGGGCATAATAGGTGCCCTTTAAGAAGCTATTTAAATACTTAAATGTTTCCCAGAAGACAAAATAAGTACAATTTACCCTGAT